>NC_040076.1:13430673-13730673 GCF_003369695.1 Bos indicus x Bos taurus | reverse complement strand
GTTTTGTAAGAATTTAAATTATAAAAATGAAGGAAGATATAGCTAGGCTTATTCAGAGAGCTCAATATACATTGCTTGCGTTGTTGTTACTGCTGTTCAGTTGTTAAATCTTGTCCGACTCTGTGAACGCATGGACTGCAGCATGCCAGGCTTCTCTGTCCTTCACTACCTCCCAGATTGTGGTTATACTATTCATGGAACATCAATGCTACATTATCTAATTCAGTTGATATTTGAAGTCTGAGATGAGATGTCCCGCATTGTTTTGTTCAGGTCTGATGCATTTGTATTTTATGTGTATGGTGAAAGGTCAAAACATAAGCTGGAAATGCTACACTTTTAAACAATAAAGTATCCCCCCTCAACACTCTTTATTGTCACACCTTTACAATTTCCAAATAACATCCTTCTCTTTCCAACTAAGATAATATAGTCTTCAATACATTCTGATTCTTAGTACTATGGCAAGAATCAGATCTTGAATATAAGAATGCAGAGCTCATAGCCTTCCCACTTCTTTTATCTCCCAAAGAGCAGCATTTCATTGATAAAATAGGAAAAATTCAGAAACAGCAGGCAAGCCTGATTTCTTTCAAGATAAATAAAGCCTCACCAGAATGACTGATCACAAAGTTCATGTCTTTGGCAGGTCCTCTCTATATTCTTTCATTGATGGCAGGTACGTATGATTTTAGAAGAGTTCAGTACTATAAATAACTGCTATAAATATGGCAACCCACTCCAGTGTTCTTGCCTGGAGAATCCCAGGGACGGGGGAGCCTTGTGGGCTGCCGTCTAGGGGGTTGCAAAGAGTCAGACATGACTGAAGAGACTTAGCAACAGCAGCAGCATAAATACTAATAGTAGTCTACCACTATAAATAGTATGGTCACTTGCCAAGTATAATAAATTATTCTGAGTTCTTATTGATATCAATGTCGCATATATTCTTTAAAATTTTTACCAAAGATAGAAAACTCATCAAAAATCTTATTCCTCTTCATTTATGTAAGATGATCTCTTATGTTTCTGTGTGCTAAGTTGCTTCAGTGGTATCCAACTCTTTGTGACACTATGGATCATAGCCCCCATGGCTCCCCTATCAATAGGATTTTCTAGGCAAGAATGCTGGACTGGGTTGCCACGCTCCCTTTCAGGCAATCTTCCCGACCCAGAGATTGAACTGGGCATCTCTTATATCTCTTGCATTGGCACCCAGATTCATTATCACTCCTCTGTCCATGAAACAGAGGAGGCAGGAGGGCTACAGTCTGTGGAGTCTCCAAGAGTCAGACAGGACTGAGCAACTTTCACTTCACATCACTTCTTTACCACTAGTGGCACCTGGTAAGCCCCAAGATGGCCTATTATTATCTACTAGATATAGAGGATGCATATTATATAAAATGTTGCAATATATTTTTATAATTTGCTTACCAATAAATAATGGTGCCTTGTATTTAAATGATTTAAATACTGGGTTGGCCAAAAAGGTCATCCGGGTTTTTCTCTAAGATCTCACAGAAAACCCTAAATGAAAATTTTGGCTAATCCAATATATAGATCCAAATTTTTTTCTCTGAATAATATTACTTGCATTTCTCATATATATATATACAAATATATATATATATATATATCTGTACTCACAAAGTTTGGCAATCATCACCAGAAATTAAGTTTCACATCAGATCAGATCAGATCAGATGAGTCGCTTAGTCGTATCTGACTCTTTGCGACCCCATGAATCGCAGCACACCAGGCCTCCCTGTCCATCACCAACTCCCGGAGTTCACTCAGACTCACGTCCATCAAGTCAGTGATGCCATCCAGCCATCTCATCCTCTGTCGTCCCCTTCTCTTCTTGCCCCCAATCCCTCCCAGCATCAGAGCCTTTTCCAATGAGTCAACTCTTCCCATGAGGTGGTCAAAGTACTGGAGTTTCAGCTTTAGCATCATTCCTTCCAAAGAAATCCCAGGGATGACCTCCTTCGGAATGGACTGTTTGGATCTCCTTGCAGTCCAAGGGACTCTCAAGAGTCTTCTCCAACACCACAGTTCAAAAGCATCAATTCTTTGGCGCTCACGCTTTTTACAGTCCAACTCTCACATCCATGCATGACCACAGGAAAAAACATAGCCTTGACTAGACGAACCTTTGTTGACAAAGTAATGTGTCTGCTTTTTAATATGCTGTCTAGGTCGGTCATAACTTTCCTTCCAAGGAGCAAGCGTCTTTTAATTTCATGGCTGCAGTCACCATCTGCAGTGATTTTGGAGCCCAGAAAAATAAAGTCTGACACTGTTTCCACTGTTTCCCCATCTATTTGCCATGAAGTGATGGGACCAGATGCCATGATCTTTGTTTTCTGAATGTTGAACTTTAAGCCAACTTTTTCACTCTCCACTTTCACCTTCATCAAGAGGCTTTTTAGTTCCTCTTCACTTTCTGCCATGAGGGTGGTGTCATCTGAATATCTGAGGTTATTGATATTTCTCCCGGCAATCTTGATTCCAGCTTGTGTTTCTTCCAGCCCAGCGTTTCTCATGATGTACTCTGCATATAAGTTAAATAAACAGGGTGACAATATACAGCCTTGACGAACTCTTTTTCCTATTTGGAACCAGTCTGTTGTTCCATGTCCAGTTCTAACTGTTGCTTTCTGATCTGCATACAAATTTCTCAAGAGGCAGATCAGGTGCTCTGGTATTCCCATCTCTTTCAGAATTTCCCACAGTTTATTATGATCCACACAGTCAAAGGCTTTGGCATAGTCAATAAAGCAGAAATTGATGTTTTTTTGGAACTCTCCTGCTTTTTCCATGATCCAGCAGATGTTGGCAATTTGATCTCTGGTTCCTCTGCCTTTTCTAAAACCAGCTTGAACATCAGGAAGTTCACAGTTCACATATTGCTGAAGCCTGGCTTGGAGAATTTTGAGCATTACTTTACTAGCATGTGAGATGAGTGCAATTGTACGGTAGTTTGAGCATTCTTTGGCATTGCCTTTCTTTGGGAATGGAATGAAAACTGACCTTTTCTAGTCCTGTGGCCACTGCTGAGTTTTCCAAATTTGCTGGCATATTGAGTACAGCACTTTCACAGCATCATCTTTCAGGATTTGGAATAGCTCAACTGGAATTCTATCACCTCCACTAGCTTTGTTCATACTGATGCTTTCTAAGGTGCACTTGACTTCACATTCCAGGATGGCTGGCTCTAGGTCAGTGATCACACCATCGTAATTATCTCGTTGTGAAGATCTTTTTTGTACAGTTCTTCTGTGTATTCTTGCCATCTCTTCTTAATATCTTCTGCTTCTGTTAGGTCCATACCATTTCTGTCCTTTATTGACCCCATCTTTGCATGAAATGTTCCTTTGGTATCTCTGATTTTCTTGAAGAGATCTCTAGTCTTTCCCATTCTGTTGTTTTCCTCTATTTCTTTGCATTGATCGCTGAAGAAGGCTTTCTTATCTCTCCTTGCTATTCTTTGGAACTCTGCATTCAGATGCTTATATCTTTTCTTTTCTCCTTTGCTTTTCACTTCTCTTCTTTTCACAGCTATTTGTAAGGCCTCCCCAGACAGCCATTTTGCTTTTTTGCATTTCTTTTCCATGTGGAAGGTCTTGATCCCTGTCTCCTGTACAATGTCACAAACCTCATTCCATAGCTCATCATGAGAGAGTCATTTCCTAGGCAGGTTGATAGGGAGTTTAGGGGTCCCCAAGGAGAAAGGGTCAGGAATTTTCAAGGAGGAAGAAAGGACAAACTTTTTTTCTTTCTCCACATTCTTTAGGATTATATAACAATAATGTATTTTGCCTAAGGACAGTCTCTGGATTAAACCTTCTGTTATCTTAAAATGTTAATTATGGGAGTAGACCTGGTCTTTACAATGATGTATCTTGCCTGAGGACAGTGTTATCTTAAAATGTAAATTATGGGAGTAGGTCTGATAAGGTCTTTACAACCTCCAGACATTCTTTGGATTATATAACTTCATTGTTAACACTAGCAAGCCTGTACTCTTTCTGCCCCCTTCTGATGCCTATGTCAGAAGCTTTCTCTATCTTCTTTATACTTTAATAAAACTTTATTACACAAAAGCTCTGAGTGATGAAGCCTTGTCTCTGGCCCCTGATGAATTCTTCTCCTCCGGGGACCAACCGGTGTCTTCGAGTGATTCAACAACAACCTTTCAATCAGGCACTCTATCTATCAGATCTAGGCCCTTAAATCTATTTCTCACTTCCACTGTATAATCATAAGTTTAGAACACTTTAAATTACCTCAAGAGGAAACTCCTTTCTTTTAACAATCACTTCCTATTCCTATCAGTCTAAATCCTAGGAGACCACTATTTTCTGTTTTTAAAAATTTATCTATTCTGTATATTTCCTAAAACTGGAGCAATGAATGTGTGATCTTTTATCATTGACCTCTTTCAATTAAAATAATTTTGTCAAACCCTGGTGACTCAGATGGCAAAGAATTTGTTTGCAAAGTGGGAGACCTGTCTTTGATACTCAGGTTGGAAAGATCCCCTGCAGAAGGGAATGGCAACCCACGCCAGTATCCTTGCCTGGAGAATTTCATGGGCAGAGGCTATAGTCCATGGAGTCGGACCCAACTGAGTGACTAACACTTTCACTGATCAAAACTTACCCATATTTTATCATGTGTCAGTAGTTCATTCCTCTTAATTGTTGAATAATATTCCATTATAAGAATAAAAAACATTTTGCTTACTCAGGTATCTGTTGATGGGCATTTGTGTTATTTCTACTTATTTAACTTATGTGCAGAGTACATCATGAGAAATGCTGGGCTGGATGAAGCACAAACTGGAATCAAGATTGCTGGGAGAACTATCAATAGTCTCAGATATGCAGATGACACCACCCTTATGGCAGAAAGTGAAGAGGAACTAAAGAGCCTCTTGATGAGATTGAAAAAGGAGAGTGAAAAAGTTAAAACTCAACATTCAGAAAACAAAGATCATGGCATCCAGTCCCATCACATCATGGCAAATAGATAGGGAAACAATGGAAACAGTGGCTAACTTTATTTTGGGGGGCTCCAAAATCACTGCAGATGGTGACTGCAGCCATGAAAGTAAAAGATGTTTACTCCTTGGAAGGAAAGTTATGACCAACCTAGACAGTATATTAAAAAGCAGAGACATTGCCAACAAAAGTCCATCTAGTCAAGGCTATGATTTTTCCACTAGTCATGTATGGATGTGAGAGTTGGACTATAAAGAAAGCTGAGTGCCGAAGAATTGATGCTTTTGAACTGTGGTGTTGGAGAAGACTCTTGAGAATCCCTTGGACAGCAAGGAGATCCAACCAGTCCATTCTAAAGGAGATCAGTCCTGGGTGTTCATTGGAGAGATCCAACCAGTCCATTCTAAAGGAAATCAGTCCTGGGTGTTCATTGGAAGGACTGATGTTGAAGCTGAAACTCCAATACTTTGGCCATCTGATGCGAAGAGCTGATTCATTTGAAAAGACCCTGATGCTGGGAAAGATTTAAGGCAGGAATAGGAGACACAAGAGGATGAAGATGGCATCACTGACTGAATGGACATGAGTCTGGGTAAACTCTCAGAGTTGGTGATGGACATGGAGGCCTGGCATGCTGCAGTTCATGGGGTCGCAAAGAGTCGGACATGACTGAGTGACTGAACTGAGCTATAATAGTCAAAGAATTCTGCTGTGAACTTCTATATAGAAAATTTTGTGTTAGCATATGTTTCCACTTCTCTTGGACATATACTACTATAGACTAAATGTTTATATTCTGCCAAATTTATATGATAAATTCTAATAATGCCCAGTGTAATAGTATTGGGGGGACAGAGCTCTTGTGAAGTGATTAGGTCGTGAAAGTGGATTCCTAATGAATAGGATTAATGGCCTTATATAAGAGTTCCCAGAAAACTCTGTTATACTTTCTGCTATGTTAGAATGCAGTGAGAAAATGTCCATCTGTAAACCAAAATGTAGGTTCTCATTAGACACTGAATCTGCCTGTGCTTTGATCTTGGACGTTCCCAACTCCAGAACTGTGAATAATAAATATCTGTTTTTCATAATATATTCAGTCTTTCACACTTTTTAACAGTAGCCAGACTAAACCAATATAGCAACTGGCACCAGGATTGGAATGATAAGCTACCCCTAGTGTCAGGTTGGTTACACTGAAGTATGTCCATCATTGGAAGAGGTATTTTGTTTTTATTGAAAAGGACACATGCTCTGGATATGGATTTGCCATCCTTGCACCAATACTTCATCCAAAGCTATCATTTTTAAATTTATAGAATATTTAATCCACTTTCATGGTATTCCATACAGCATTGTTTCAAATAAAGGTACTCATTTTACAGCAACAACAAAAAGAATGGAAATGAGCCCACGATTATGGAATTTACTGGTCTTTCCATGTTCCTTCAAAACACAATGACCTTCTAGAGACAGGAATACAAAGAGATATGCCTAGAGAGAAGATGTGAATAAAAATGCCAATCTACAAGTCAAGAAAGAACATTATACAGAAATGATAAAATTTATCCTTATATAAAAATGAATATGGAGCTGAAATACTTAGAAAAATATCATACTGGTATGTAAACCAAAATAAGCATTGAGATTAATGAGTTAGAAAATTGAGGGACTACTTTCAGATATTAAATAAATTATAACTACATTTCATATGTAACTTTCAAATATGTTTTTATTGCCATTTTCTGAATGCTGATTTATCCTTTCATTTCATAAGTTCTAAAGATGTATCTGCAAAGAAGTTGGAAGTTGTCTATATTGAAAAACATATGAAAGCATCTATGAGTAGATTCTGAGATTCACATGTAGATTATTCATGATTACTTCACCTAGATTGCCATTAGTATGTTTTTTAAGTTGTTTTGTTCTCTCTGAACAAACATCATGAATAAAAAAAAGTTTGAAAATCACAGGGGGGAGAAAATACACATATGTTTAACACACTGTTTAAGTATATGTTTAGAAATATTATGTTTAAATGCTGGCATATATTATTAAATCTTAAATAATAGGATTGCTATGCAACCATTTCCTTTTTTTACAGTAGTGGAAATGAATAAAAACAGATTTAGTCTGTGTTACGTCACCATTATTGCTCATTAGTGCTGCCTATGTATACTTTTCTAATGCATGAAATATCTTGAAAGAATTCTCACAATTATCTTAAATAAGATTCAAAACTGACTCATTTAGCCTTATTTTTATAATGATGGTAAATGGAACAGATGGCAGCTTATTTGTGCCACATTATGTTAGAAATAACACATGGAACCATTTAATTTGTGGTTGGATATCAACTTTAAGATAGAAAATGTTAAGTTATTGATATAATTTGCTTATTTTTGTCTTTAAGACATAATAATTATTATAAATCCACTATTTGAAATATAAATATGACATTAGAAAAGTTAGTTATAATCAAATGATGTCTAAGATATCTTATGTGTAAATTCTATACTCATGACCATCATTTTAGTTAGAAAAAAGTATAAGGACTCAGACCATTAGATTTTGCCAACCAAATCTATATAAATGCTATATAAAGAATGAATCCTATGAGCAAATTTGTTTCAGGTTGCAATTCAAATAATGAGATGAAAAGTTAAATATTTTTAATACTGTGCTCCTTTATGACCATGAATCAACCAAGTATCGTTCATGTTTTTTTTATTGACAGAGTTAACATTTCTTTACAGATTGACAAGGGTAAACTTTGAACTGATGACTTGAGAAATTAGAATTAATCAAAATTTTTGATAAATTGTTTGATTTAAAGAGGACCCAGATAGGGAATTGTCTAGCTTCAAAATTGGCATGGTTAAGATATTTATCCAATAGTGAGCAGAAGAAATTGTTGAGGATCCTCCACATACCATTCTCCATGACAATTTCATCAAGGCTACATGGTTAAAATTTTTCTAAAGTGTCCCAATATTAAGTAAAAAGATGTCTTCTGCATACAGATAAGACACAGAATTTTGACATAGGGTGCTTTTTTTTTCTTCCTTCACTCTGAGATTTTGGAAGTCTCTTATGGAGGTAATTTATAAATCTAACTCTATTTGAATACAGCATACAATAAAAAAATACAGGTCCTTGGATATTTGAAATTGTGTTCCTTCTTGCTCTAAGATAGATTTCTAGTGAACAATCTTTCTCACATGTAAATTCCCCTAATACTGCAATTCCAAAATGTTCTTGTTTAAGAACGTCAGTTACAAAGATAAATACATTCCTTAAAATCACTAAGAAGACATGAAGGACACATGTAAATGACCCACAGGGCATGCAGACTTAGAGAAGGTCCCGTGAAAATGGCAACAGTCCCTAAGAATGAGGTATGTACAATCATGTATCACTGAAACTTGACCAGATGCTAACTGCCACTGACTATGATTTTCTCAAATTCACACCTTTGAGATGAAGGAACTATCAACTGCAGTTCTTAGAGACAAAACATTAGAAGAGACAGAGTGCTTATAAGAAATGGGAAAAAAAATATCTTAAACAAAAATATTCCTAATTTTGACCCAAGTATGTTGCTCTAAATTGATGCTTTTGAACTGTGGTGTTGGAGGAGACTCTTGAGAGTCCCTTGGACTGCAAGGACATCCAACCAGTCCATCCTAAAGATCAGTCCTGGGTGTTCATTGGAGGGACTGATGTTGAAGCTGAAACTCCAATACTTTGGGCCACCTGATGTGGAGAGCTGATACATTGGGAAAGACCCTGATCCTGGGAAAGATTGAGGGCCAGGGGAGAAGGGGACGGCAGAGGATGAGATGGTTGGATGGCATCACCGACACAATGTACATGGGTTTGGGGGGACTCTGGAAGTTGTTGATGGACAGGGAGGCCTGGCAAGCTGCGGTTCATGGGGTCACAAATAGTCGGATATGACTGAGTAACTGAATTGAACTGAATGTCGCTCTAAGGTACGTTAAATTCATCAGCCATTGTTGTTGTCGTGTAGTCATTAAGTCTTTTCTGACTTTTTTGCGAATCCCATAGACTGGAACCCACCAGGCTCCTCTGTCCATGGGAATTCCCAAGCAAGAATACTAGAGTGGGTTGCCATTTCCTTTTCCAAGGGATCTTTCTGATGCAGGAATCAAAATCCTCCTGTATTTCACATAGATTCTTAACCATTGAGTTGCCAAGGAAGCCCCATCAACCATTAAGTCAAACGCAAAAATGAAATCACTGAGCCAATGCTCATTTCTTCCTCCTAGACTTTCTTCTGAAGAAGGAGATGTATTTAATGACATTTAACACATCGGCATCCACAATGCTAACAGACAATAGAAAATTCAAATTAGAAAGCTAAAACTCATATTTTATCAAGGAACAATACAACCATCAGAATAGTTCTAGGATCTAAATATAAACCTAGCACTGATATCTCTATGGAATAATCTGAATTCAGATTCAGGAAAAAAAAAAAAAAAAAACACTACCCATTTCTGGGCCAGCTACTTTATTTATGGGGCTCAAGGTAAAATAAAATGTGGTGACCCTTTGTTGAAAAATCAAGAAAAAAAGTGTTCTATAAGGTATTAAATTATATCAGATTCTCTTGAGGCTTCTTATGGTGCCTATTTACTTGTTACTTAATATCATTCTAATTAAATAAAAATTAAAACTTTAAATTACTAGCATGAATTTCACTTTTCCTCTTTGTATTGTGCAAAGCCAGTTTTAGAAACTAATATAGCATCATTTATCTTGCATATAAAATTATCCAAATCACACAATTCATATTTATAGCTAGTGGATGCATATGTTCTTGACACAATAGTGGAGATGTTGCATTAAATTCAACCATATGTTCTTTATTTCACACCTTGATATGTGCACATTCTACTAACAATTTCTACCTTTAACTTACTATCAAATTAGGTAATACTAACAGGAAAAGGAACTAAGTGTTCCCTTATCTTCTCCCTTTCTTCTACATCATGTTTTTTTTTTTTTTGCATAAATGGCTGAAAAAATAAACAGAAGTTAACATCTTAAAGAAAGCTTAGAGTTCCTTACAGAGAGTTCCTTACTTATTCATATTTCTCAGACTGTTGCTGTCTCCTTTCTGTGTCCAGAGAGTTCTGGTTCAAGAGAAAAATGTGACCCCTTTGAGTTCTCAACACCTCAACTTAGTCTTAGAGGCAACAGATGAAAAAGGCAATTTTTCTATTCAATTCGAGTACTGTTTTTCATAAAGGGTTTACTTTAGAAAATTTGTGATTGTTATTTCTTACTCTGGCCTTTTGAGATGTGAATTATAAAGGCTTTGTCAACTTTTTTTTTTTTTACTTTTGAACTTTTTTATTTTGTATTGGCATATAGGAGATTAACAATGTTGTGACAGTTTCAAGTGAACAGTGAAGGGATTCAGCCATATAAAAAGCTTTAGGACACTGAACTTGGTAATGATTTCACAAACAATTTCCTGGATACAACACGAAAAGCACAAGAAACAAAATTTAAAAATAAATAAGGATACCTTTTCACTACTTTTTACTAGAAGTGGACCAGTTTTAGGAAACACACTTTTGATCTCTGGGTCAGGAAGATTTCTGGAGAAGGAAATGGCAACCCACTCCATTCTTTCTTGCTTAAAAATCCCATGGACAGAGGAGCCTGTTGGGCTACAGTCCACTGGGTCACGAAGAGTTGGACCCGAGTGAGAGACTAAGCACACACGCAAACAGTTTTAGGTCTTATGCTGCTGCTGTTAAGTCACTTCAGTCGTGTTCGACTCTGTGCGACCCCATAGACAGCAGCCCACCAGGATTCCCTGTCCCTGGGATTCTCCAGGCAAGAACGCTGGAGTGGGTTGCCATTTCCTTCTCCAATGCATGAAAGTGGAAAGTGAAGTCTCTCAGTCGTGTCTGACTCTTAGCCACCCCATGGACTGCAGCCTACCAGGCTCCTCCGCAGTGGGATTTTCCAGGCAAGAGTACTGGAGTGGGTTGCTATTGCCTTCTACTTGTCTTTAACTCATTTTGAGATTACTTTTGTGTGTGGTGTAAGATGGAGTATAATTTCACTCATTTATATATGAATAATCAGTTTCCCCAACATCATTTGTTAAAGAGACTCTCCTTTCCCCATTGTATGTTACCCTTCAAAGATAAGTTGACCATATATATATATATATGTCAATTTATTTGGGGGCTCTCTGTTTTGTTCCATTGGTCTATATGTCTGTCCTATACCAGTATCATACTGTTTTAATTTACTGAAGCTTTGTTGTAAAAGTAGGAATCCAGAAGTGTAATACCTCCATCTTTGCTCTTTTCCAATATTGCTTTGGCTATTTTGGGACTTTCATGTTTCTCCATGAACATTAGGATTGTGTTTTTCTATTTCTGTAAAAAAAAAAAAATGCTGGAATTTTGGTGGGGATAGCAAAGAATTGGTAGATTGCTTTGGGTAGTGTGGACATTTTAACAATATTGAGTCTTCCAATCCATAAATATAGGATGTCTTTCTATCAATTTGCATCTGCTTAAACTTTTTTTCCACAAGTGTTTTACCATTTGTAATATACATCCCTTCTTTCACTTTCTTGCAAGTACTTTATTTTTTAGATGTTGTGTTAGTGTTGTTTTCTTAATTTTATGATTGGGTAAGTACAGAAATGCAACTTATTTTGTATATTCATTTTGTCTCCTGTAAATTTACTGAATTCATTTACTAGTTCTAACAGTTTGTGTGTGTGTGTGTGTGTGTGTGTGTGTGTGTGTGTGTGAAGTTAGTATTTTCTACATATACAGTCATGTCACCTTCAGAGATAATGTTACCTCTGCTGCTGCTGCTGCTAAGTCGCTTCAGTTGTCTGACTCTGTGCAACCCCATAGATGGCAACCCACCAGGCTCCCCCATCCCTGGGATTCTCCAGGCAAGAACACTGGAGTGGGTTGCCATTTCCTTCTGCAATGCATGAAAGTGAAAAGTCAAAGTGAAGTCGCTCAGTCATGTCCGACTCTTAGCGACCCCATGGACTGCAGCCTACCAGGCTCCTCCGTCCATGGGATTTTCCAGGCAAGAGTACTGGAGTGGGGTGCCATTGCCTTCTCCAATGTTACTTCTACCTTTCTGATTTCGATGCTTTTTATATACTTCGTCTCCATAGGTGCTGACCTGGGGGCTTGGAATACTGTATTGAATAGTAATGGTGAGAAGAGGCATCCTGATCTTGTTCCTGGTCTTAGAAAAATGGTTTCAAACACTCTTCCTCAAGTTCAATGTTTGCTGTAGACTTTACACACATGGAATTTTTTAAATTGAGGTAAAAAGAGTACGTCAAGGCTGCCTATTATCACCCTGCTTATTTAACTTATATGTAGAGTACATCATGAGAAACACTGGACTGGAAGAAACACAATCTGGAATCAAG
Organism: Bos indicus x Bos taurus; assembly: GCF_003369695.1. Classification (NCBI taxonomy): domain Eukaryota; kingdom Metazoa; phylum Chordata; class Mammalia; order Artiodactyla; family Bovidae; genus Bos; species Bos indicus x Bos taurus. Next base: position 13,718,205 of record NC_040076.1, on the reverse strand, counting down.
ATTGCGGGGAGAAATATCAATAACCTCAGATACGCAGATGACACCACCCTTATGGCAGAAAGTGAAGAGGAACTAAAAAGCCTCTTGTGAAAGTGGAGAGTGAAAAAGTTGGCTTAAAGCTCAACATTCAGAAAGCAAAGATCATGGCATCTGGTCCCATCACTTCATGGGAAATAGATGGGGAAACAGTGGAAACAGTGGCAGACTTTATTTTTTTGGGCTCCAAAATCACTGCAGATGGTGACTGCAGCCATGAAATTAAAAGATGCTTACTCCTTGGAAGGAAAGTTATGACCAACCTAGATAGCATATTCAAAAGCAGAGACATTATTTTGCCAACAAAGGTCCATCTAGTCAAGGCTATGATTTTTCCTGTGGTCATGTATGGATGTGAGAGTTGGACTGTGAAGAAGGCTGAGCGCTGAAGAATTGATGCTTTTGAACTGTGGTGTTGGAAAAGACTTTTGAGAGTCCCTTGGACTGCAAGGAGATCCAACCAGTCCATGCTAAAGGAGATCAGCCCTGGGATTTCTTTGGAGGGAACGATGCTGAAGCTGAAACTCCAGTACTTTGGCCACCTCATGCAGAGAGCTGACTCATTGGAAAGGACTCTGATGCTGGGAGGGATTGGGGGCAAGAGGAGAAGGGGAGGACAGAGGATGAGATGGCTGGATGGCATCACCGACTCGATGGACGTGAGTCTGAGTGAACTCTGGGAGTTGGTGATGGACAGGGAGGCCTGGTGTGCTGCAATTCATGGGGTTGCAAAGAGACCGACACGACTGTGCAACTGAACTGAACTGAAGTATTCTCTACGGGTGTGTGGATTTTTTAATCACAAAAGAGTGTGACATTTTCTTAAATAATTTTTCTGCATCTATTTAAATGATCATATGGTTTTTATCCTTCATGTCATTAATGTTATATTATTTAATTTGAATGTGTTGAACCATTCTTATATCCCAAGGATAGATTCTACTTGGTTTGGGAGGAAGATCCTTTCAGTGTGTAGTTGAATTCACTTCATTAGTGTTTTGTTGAGAATTTTTGCATATATGTTCCTTAGGGATACAAAATAGAGCTATCATTTCTGGTAGTGTCTTTATATGCCTTTGATATCAGTGTAATGTTATACCCATAAAAATGTGTTTGGAAGTGCTTTCTCACTTTCTTTTTCTTTCTTCTTCCTTTCTTCTTTTATTTATGTATTTGTTTGGAAGCCCAGAAGAAAGGGGAAAGTTTTGTAGGTATGCTCAGGGAAATCTGAGTGCACTGCTAGAAATAGTAGTAGGTCAGAAATTGCATTTGCATGAACTTTTAATAGGAATCTTTGGTTAAAAAAAACTACAATTATGTGATTAAACATTCCCATAAAAGAAAAATTAAAAAATGATTTATTGCAACATTTGACTAGTAGCTGAGATACATGTAAAACATATATGGGATAATGAATATAGTCAGGTTCATTCAAATTTTAAAAACATTTAAAGAATTTCCTAGCAATAGATTATGAGGATTAATTTGGTATCATAATCTATTATTTAACACATGAAAGTATTGGCAATCTGTAGGATAAACATCATAAATATCCTTATTAAGGTAAATGAACAGAAAATAGTATAAGCACATGCATTACGCAATTGATATCTAGACTTCATCCAGTTAATGATTATTTCCAGGTTACTACTGCAACCTAAACAACCAGTCATTAATGTTTCACTAATTTTTTGAGTTAAATTCAAATTCTTTAATCATTCTTATTCAAGTTAAAAAATAATGATTTTGGTAAGAAGTTATTTTACCTATACAAGTTATACTCAGAATATGTGAATAGAAGATATGCCACATTTTCTTAATTACTGAAAGGAGATCAAATAATGTTAGCAGAAATACTAATTATAATAACAGGTTCAGAATTATAATAATCACTATAATAAATAATTACATAGAATTAAGAATCTAATGTTAAACTTGTTTAAAAAAAGAGAAAGAGTTACTGAAAAAAAAAGAAATATTATTTGCCTTTAGTACATAAAAGGTCTGAAAGGGAAAATGTTTGTGACAGTAAGTGAATTTTACCAACATCCTATTGATGAGATAAAATATTCACTAATATTTTTTGAAAAAGAGAAAAGTATTATTACAAAGCTGATATATACACATTTCATATGACTTTTTGACATTTGAAATAATGACAAAATCAGTATATTGAACCAAGCTAATTGGTGATACACATTCTACCATGATTATTAATGTGTTTTCAAAATTAAAATTCTGGTGCTTTGTACACACCAGAAGAAAGCTTTGATTTTTATTGTGAAAAAAATCACCCATTTTCAAAATGGTATCATAGTCTCAAAATTCTGTTACATAGTATATATTCTTTATAGGCTTATTTTGTATATTTTTTGTCTGAAACATGTATAAGTGTCATTCTGAGGCTTTATTTACTTCAAAGAAGTAGCTTAAGTTCCAGTAGAATTTTCATGGTATAAGTGATGCCAATCCTGGAAATTGTAAGTTTAACATACTGACAAACCACACAATTTGAATTTCAACATGTATCTCAAGAATCTTATATGTCTCAATCATGCACATAATTTAGGTATAATAAAAATTATTTGGTGATCTTGAGACCAGATAAGATCAGTTGAGAAAAGATAGCTTCAGCTTGAGTGTGGGTTTATGAAAGATGGAGCAAGTTCAGTAATTAATTGATATAGAAACTAAAGCATTTGATGATTTATTTCTATGAGTGGAAATGAAGAATACTATGATAGTTTAAAATTTTCTGATTTGAATAACTTGCTGAAAGGCAATTCCATACACTAAGACAGACAGCATAAGAATAAAGAAGAACTGAATCTGGGAAAAAGAATAAAAATATGTTCAAGATACAGGCATTAAAAATGAATTATACATCAATTTATACAAAAATATAAATTTAATGATATTATGATTCACATCCTTTCTGAGGATATGGTAGGGAATAAAGCAGATAAAACCTCTTATTTTATGGAACTTACACTTTAGGAGAACAATGAAACTTTCACTCCATTTAAAAAAAAAAAAAAAAGATATGAAGTGGTGTCTAATGCTATTTATCCAGGAGAGTCAAGGACAGAGGGTGGTTGTAAAATGTGGAATGGAGGGATGCTTTCAATAGTACAAATGCAACTTACCAATCAAGTAAATATTACTCTTACAAAAGCACAAATACTAAACGTTTCTACAAAACAGAAACAGACTTACAGATATCAAAACCAAACTTATTTACCAAAGGGGAAACTTAAAGGATAGAGGGAAAGTATAAGCCAAGAGCTTGGGATAAACACACAAGCTATTATACAAGATAGATGACCAACCAGGACCTACTGTATAGCACAGGGAGCTCTACTCAAAATTCTGTGATAACCTATATATGAGAAAAGAATCTAAAAAATAATGAATATATGTATAAGGATAACTGAAGCTCTTACCAGGTGGCTCTAGTGGTAAAGAACCACCTGCCAGTGCAGGAGACATAAGAGATACAGATTTGATCCCTGGGTTGGGAAGATCCCTTGGAGGAGGAAATGGGAACCCTCTACAGTATCCTTGCCTGGAGAAACCCCATGAACAGAGATAGCCTGGCAGACTACAATCCATAGGGTCAAAAAGAGTCAAACACAACTGAAGCGACTTATCACACATAACCAAATCACTTAGCTGTACAACTGAAACTAACACAACACTGTAAATCAATTATATGGCAATATAATTAAAATATTAAAAAAATAAAATATAACAAACATGAATACATTCAGAAATCATGAGGTCATTAGGGATCTCTGAGGGGGAAAAAAAAGATTAAGTTTAAGAATTAAAGAGATCTAGTGATTCCAGTCTGGGTGTGGTAGGAGAAATTCTTTCATGAAGTGGAAAAATAAATTAATATATTGAAAAGTACTATCTTTAGGATCAGTGCAGACCGTATCTCAGTGGAGCTTCAGAAAAACTGGACATAAAAAGACCACCTAGTAGTCGTGAAGTCGCTCAGTCGAGTCCGACTCTTTGCGACTCCATGGACTGTAGCCTATCAGTCTCCTCTGTCCATGGGATTTTCCAGGCAAGAGTACTGGAGTGGGTTGCCATTTCCTTCTCCAGGGGATCTTCCCGACCCAGGGATCAAAACCAGGTCTCCTGCATTGCAGGCAGATGCTTTAACCTCTGGGCCACCAGGGAAGTAAAAAGACCACCTAAATAAGAACAAAAGAAAGCTATTCATTCAGAAGTTGCTGAAACAAGGAAATCAGCCAACATTCCATCTATTTGTCAGAGACTTCAGGGCAGCCAGAGTATAGAGATAATTCCCAGGTGGCACTAGTGATAAAGAACCTTCCTGCAGATGCAGAAGAACTAAGAGATGTGGATTCAATTCCTGGGTCAGAAAGATCCCCTGGAGGGGGAAATGGCAACCCACTTCAGTAGTATTGCCTGGAAAATCCCATGGACAGAGGAGTCTGGTGGCTAGAGTCCATGGAGTTGCAAAGAGTCAGAAACAACTGAAGCAACTTAGCACAAAGGAATAGAGAAAAAGAGGGAATGTCCAAGATAGGCTCTAATTGGAATTTTTGGCAGGTGTGGAAATAAAGATCACTCAAATGAGAACAAAGAGAGCCTATATGTTCAGAAATTGCTTTCACAAGGAGTCATCCACCATCAATTTTCTTGTTAGAGCCTCAAAGTCAGGCAAGGGTGTGAAGAAGATTTATGGTAAAAAGAAAGGGAAGGCTTCATATATGTTCTCTTTGGAGTTAGCATTAGGGAGCTGGAGGTGGGCTAATTACAAATGGGCATTTCATATGGCTTGAGGAGCTTATATGGCTTTCTCTTGGTCAAAAGTTGTAAGTGAGGATAAAACAAAACAAACAAACAAACAAAAACCAGAAGCTGACAGTCATTAACCAAGTCCTGACTTCTGGGCCAATAGCTGTAGAGGTCTTGACTTGGCTTCCTGGGCTTGTGGCTGCAGAGATTGTAGATGGAGTTCTGTGACCATCTGTGGTCTTGCCATTCTTCCTTTATACATTTACTTTCTCACTTGTGTTGTGTGACAATGCCCAGAATCCCCCTGAACTGAAAGAATTATTCTTAAGTCTCCGTATTTGTCCAGTGTCATGCTCACATCCACATCTTCTTCCACAGAAGCACCCTACATCTCATTATTGTTTCTCATGCAGTTATAAAGGCCCAGACCACTTTCTCCAACTCAGGAGATGTTGAAGTTACATCTCACTTTCAGAGCACCCCAGCGGTTGTCAAAGGTTATGTTATGACTGAATCACACCTCCAATTTTCTCTTAACTCAATGCTGCTTCTTTCATTCTACTAGTTGTTGATCACAAGACCATTCTGGATAAATTTCCTTCAGGCTTAAATGTTCCCAGGAAACTTGACCTCTCACATTTAATAATGTATTTACCGGTTAAGGATGACGGTTACCACAATTCTCAGCTAGAGATAAAATGGTCTTTTTGACCACACCAACTTAAAAATTTGAAATTACCATTAACAGGGTTATTTTGAAACACGTGTTTATAATTTCAATTAAAATTATTAAAATATGATGTATCTGTGCTTACATTTAAATTCAGAGAAAATAAATATTTTTGTGGGTTGGAAGACTTTGCATTCTCTTAAGCAAGTGTCTCAATTTCTCTCCCATATTATATTCTAAAATTCTATGACTTTTTTCTTAAACAAATTACTACTTTTTTCTCTTCTTTATCATGTTGTTCATTTCAAACTCTAATACACAAGTTTTGTTAACTTAATAGTTTCTAACTCACTTCATATCTCTCAGTTATAATGTAGTGATACCTCCTTATATTTTTGTTTAGTTTTGCCTTTATGAAGTACAAAGTATTTGGCTGGGCTACACTGAGAATTCTACATTATGCTGTCTCTTCTATTCTAGCAATTTAATGTTTATTATGACCATCAGTTCTCATGGACTAAAAGAAGTAGTAAATATTTGTTTAATTATAAAAAGTATTTACATAAGCCTAAAATCTGTTGGCAAATGTTCTCCTAAAATATTCATAGAATTAATGTTTACATCTCAACAAATGTCCATCAACAAGAATGGAATTACCAGACCCACAGAAATACAAAATTTTCTTAAATTCGTAGAACTCATTGGAGACACTCAGAATTAAAAGTGATAATAGAATCTATAAATAATTACTAAAGAATGCCCAATCAACTCATTCATTTTTTTTTTTTTACACAGTGACTATTTGATTGTGATGGAATAAGCAAAGAAAAGGAAAAAAGCTTAAAATGGATTTACTCTTCATTTAATAAAATTGTGTTTCTTAGCATTTATAGGTATAGCATACCATTTGCCAAACATTTCACAAACAATACCTTGTTTATATCAACTACCTCTAATGGTGAGCAAATAGTAATACATACTTTTGCAAATGCAGTAACTAAGAAACAGAGGTTTGCCTAGTTACCATGCAGTGTGTGTGCATGTGTGTTGGTTGCTCAGTCGTGTCCAACTCTTTGCAACCCCACAGACTGTAACCCACCAGATTCCTCTGTCCATGGAATTCTACAGGCAAGAATACTGGAATGGATAACCATTCCCTTCTCTGGGGTATCTTCCCAACCCAGGGACTGAACCAGGGTCTCCTGCATTGCAGGCAGATTCTTTACGTCTGAGCCACCAGGGAAGCCCATCATGCTGTATACCTGGTGATTAAAACCAGGTCTCTCTAATGACAAATCTATGCTTTTATTATTTCCACCACTTTGCTTGGGGCTTTCCCTGGTGGCTCAGATAGTAATGAATCTGCCTGCAATGTGGGAGACCCAGGTTCGATCCCAGGGTCTGGAAGATCCCCTAGAGGAGGAAACAGTAACCCACTCTAGTATTCTTGCCTAAAGAATTCCATGGACAGAGGAGACAGGTGGGCTACAGTCCATGGGGTCACAAAGAATCAGCCAAGACTGAATGATTAACACTTTCACTTGCATGTTGCTTCTTAATGTATTTTCAGGCATTTTTACATATTAGTTATATTTTGGCCCTATTATTCTCATACTTCTTAAATAAAAATCTTGAAATGAATAATATTTGTAAGGATACATTATTTTTAACCACACCAAAGAGTGAATCTCTACAATATTCACAATCATTTCTCATTCACATCACTGATGCCAAGCAATGAATTTCACTTGAGTTCCCCTGAATTGGTTTCAAAATGTAGTAGCTTGTAATTAATCTTTTCTTTGCCAGTATTTCTCTACTTTATAATACCCATTAACTTTAAATAATGTGCCCCAGGACATCAGCTTTTATGCTTTTGTTTTGTTTAAGAGTTTGAATAAATTTAATTACAGCATTCTTTCTCAGTATCTACAGCTTTGGTAGATACTTCCTTTCTTTCATTATTTTTTATTCACAGATCGTACTGAAGACTACAATTTCTAGGATATTAGCCATATATTTATGCTCCCCTTCATGGGATATGTAAAAACAGATGTCAATCTTCTCAACTCCTAGAGATTTTGCATACATGAAAATATTAAAATACAAAGTATTCACAGTAACAGTTTTATTCATTTTGTTTATCAATAAGTGTATTCATATGCATATGTTCTAATCTTTCACCAAAAATGATGAAAGCTTTATTATTTTCTTCTTTAACACATAAATATTTTTCATTATATTTCTTAAATATATTAAATAAAATAAGAGAGCCAGATAAAGGACACAAGGAGATCAGATGTGACTACTATTCACCGCAGTAATTCACATTATTTACAAAGCCCTGAATCTTAGCTGAACTGACCACATTTCAAAAGAAGTTGCTACAAGAAAAACTTAATTTGCAAACTCTCACAAAATTTGCCCTCCTGAAAATTCTTGCCTTTGAAATAGAAATTAAACACAAGCAAAAGAAAAGTTGACTTGCATTCTGATCACCTAGAACCATCTCTTGGACCAAGGAAAAGGAGAAATGTCCCTAAGGAATGGACACACCCGTGAGGACACATAGAGGGTTTCTTTTAGTTCCCTGTCATTGATGATCTATTTTGCCAGCTGCAATGATAGATGCCTTTTGAAAATAGCAGTACAACAAAATAGAGGGAAATGGAATATGTCACACAATGGCATTGCCATGTCATTCTAGCACCGCTGAATACTGGATTGCCATGAAACAGAGATCCAAGTTTCTAACGTATTTACTTTATCAATATATGTTGATTATTTGGTGCTGTGGTCGAGAATGTGTATATGTATGTATTTAGGTACGTGTTCAGTCCGCCGCAAAGACCGACTCTTTGCAATCCTGCAGACTGTAGGGATGGACAGATCCCTTTGCGACCCAGGGATTGACACCAGTCTCTTCTATCCATGGAATTTCCCAGGCAAGAGTACTGGAGTGGGTTGCCATTTCCTTTTCCAGGGGATCTTCCCCACTCAGGGATTGAACCCCTGTCTCCTGCATTGGCAGGCAGATTCTTTATCACTGCATCACCTGGGAATCCCTGAGCCTGTCTCCTATAATGCAAAATTTTGTCTTTACAGGTAAAGCCTTTGGGACATCCAGAAAAAGCAAACAGAAGTGATTCCCTCAGGAAAACAAAAAAAAGCAGCCAAAGATAACCTTCCAATAAAAATTATAAAAAGGAAGAAATGTACAGCAGAGAAGTCATGTTCCCAGCAGCTTAGGGAATTAGTTTGTTCTCTTTTGAGAGACTATTTTAAAATTTGTTCACAGTGGCTATGCTCAGTGAATGCAACATCTTTCTGACAATCTCAAGGTAAAATAAGCATTGTATTTGAATGCATAAAAAAAGAGGACCAGGTGAACTTTGATGATAACTAGTTTGACATGTAATCATATGACACAATTTTGATTTTTAGAGACTGAAAATCAGCATTATCATTTTTCAAAAAGATGGATGATCTATATTCAGAGAAATAATATGAATTGTTATACCATGTAAGGTGAATATGTATATAAAAAAACAAATCTTCAAAACAGCATCAAGTGCAAGTTGAGACGAATGGGTTAAGTAGAATACTAAAAATTCAATGTATACATTTTGATTGCTTTCTGCCCTCTGGGGAACAAGACAAGTTCCATCAGAACTAGTTGTTTTGGTACAAATATTGGTTATGAGAGTGCCATTTTATCCTCCAAGGTCATAGCAAAATCTCTGCCGGGTGCCTTATCAGCACTTCTGAAACAAGCGACACTCCACTAATGGTAGCCTTGTTGCCTAATCTTCTTGTTAAAATGAGTCACAAGTTTATTACTTGCTAAAAGGTGAGCTCTAAGAAACAGAAGAAAGATTCTTTCGAGATAAAAAAGACTAACTTTATAAAGGATCTAGAAATTAAAAATAGTAGAACATAAAAGAGAAGAAAGAAAATAAACAAGAATGGAAAAAAAAAAAATCCATCAGCCACAACAGTTCATTTCCTTAAAATGTTAGTTTAAGGTGCAGACGTTCATTTTAAAAACATTAGCTAGTTTGAATCACAGCTTACTGAGTTTTCTAATTACTCTTCTCCACTTGTACTTCCTTGAAAGGCTAGAGAGCGCCCATTACTGCCTCAGGTTTAATTAATTATGTATTACCAATTAATGACCCTGTTTATCTGTGTGCAAACTTCAAACTCCAGCTAAAGCACTTCTCATTGAAACAGTGAGTTTTGAATATTTTTAATAAGTTTAAAAAATTTGGTGCACTTTCTAGAGTCCCTTACATCCTGTCTCCCTTATTCAATGATAATGTGCGTTTCCTGCAGAGCAGGAGCTATAAATCGCTTAAAACAAAGTCAGGATCAAGCGAAAAATGTAATAAGTGAATATGTTTCCTAAATTTTAAATGATTGTTTCCGATCTGAACATTATCTCATCTAAACTTCAAATGAAAAATTGTTTTGCCTCATAAGGAGGCTCAGATACAGTCTGATTTACTCTATCTGATGGTTTTTAAGAACCCTGCTAATTAGGCTTAGTGGGGAAGAATAGTTCTCTGCAGAGACTGATAAAGCGAGAGGAATGAGGGAGACTGCCAGGAGCATGGTGATGCAGGAAAATGAGTTCCTGAAACTGTGCCCTGGTCGATATTTTGATACTGTAATAGAATCCAAAGTGGCAGAAAAGAGAGGGCAGTTGGCAAGAAACAAATGTGCTATAAGAATGCTGGTGAATTTCAGAGTTACCCCCTTTTAATGGGCTCAATGGGTTCACCCAAAACTCATGTTAAAGCCCTAACCTTCAGTGCCTCAGAATGTGACCATATTTGGAGATAGGATCTTTTTTCAAATAGACATTTTTTGAAGTATAGTTGCTTTACAATGCTGTGTTAGTTTCTTCTGTACAGTTATAGGTTTACATATATCCCCTTTGTTTTGGATTTCCATTATCAAAAAAATCTAGAAATAATAAATGCTACAGAGTTTGGGAAGAAAACACACACTGTTAATGGGAATATAAATTGATACAGCCACTATGGAGAATAGTAAGTATGGTGGTTCCTTAAAAATAGAACTACCATATGATCCTGCAATCCCACTCCTGGGCATATACCCAGAGAAAATTCAAAAAGATACATGCACCCTAATGCTCGTTGTAGCACTATTTACAATAGCTAGGACATGGAGATAACGTTTCTAAAGTGGTAATTAATATAAACTGGAGTCACTAGGGTGGGACATAGTTGAATTAGCTGTAATTTAAATTTCTGTTGTTTAAACTACCCAACCTGTGGTATTTTGTTATAGCAGCACTACCTAACTCACAGACACCCAGATTTTCACAGAGGGTATAGTAATTTATGAATCAGTCTACCTAAAACAGGTAAATAGTAGAAGTTGGGAAAAATAAATAGACTGAGCAACTCTTCCAAACTGAACAAATAATAATTGAAAAATAACATTACACTTCCTTCCTTCTACATTATGACATACCGCCCCTGGGACTGCTCTTGTTTTCATTCTGTTCAAGTAATTCTAAATTGCTTTGTATACCAACTAGCAATTCCCAACTGATGTTAGTTTTTATTACAAAGAAAATAATAACACTTAAGGAATTTCAGGAGACACAAGAGACATGGGTTCAAACTCTGGGTCAGGAAGATTCCCGCAGAGAAGAGCATGGCAATCCATTCCAGTATTCTTGCTTGGAGAATCCCATGGCTAGAGAAGCCTGGCAGGAAAACAGTCAGACATGAGTTGAAGCGACTTATCACACATAGCATTGGTTGTGATCCTGTTGTTGTTGTTCCTGCTCCTTAGGAAGGCCTTACAAATAGCTGAGAAAAGAAAAGACGTGAAAGGCAAAGGAGAAAAGGAAAGATATATCCATTTGAATGCCGAGATCCAAAGATTAGCAAGGGGAGATAAGAAACCATTCCTCGTTGATCAATGCAAAGAAATAGAGGAAAACAATAGAATGGGAAAGACTAGAGATCTCTTCAAGAAAATTAGAGATACCAAGGGAACATTTCATGCAAAGATGAGCACAATATAGGACAAAAATAGTATGGACATAACAGAAGCAGAATATATTAAGAGGTGGCAAGAATACACAGAAGAACTATACAAAAAAGATCTTCATGACCCAGATAACCAAGATGATGTGATCACTCACCCAGAGCCAGACATCCTGGAATTCGAAGTCAAGTGGGCCTTAGGAAGCATCACTATGAACAAACCTAGTGGAGGTGATGGAATTCCAGTTGAGCTATTTCAAATCCTAAAATATGATGCTGTGAAAATGCTGCACTCAATATACCAGCAAATTTGAAAACCCAGCAGTGGCCACAGGACTGGAAATGGTCAGTTTTCATTCCAGTCCCAAAGAAAGGCAATACCAAAGAATGTTCAAACTACAGCACAATTACACTCAGCTAGCAAAGTAATGGTCAAAATCCTCCAAGCCAGACTGCAACAGTTTGTGAACCATGAACTTCCAGATTTTAAGCTGAATTTAGAAAAGGCAGAGGAACCAGAGATCAAATTGCCAAAATCCATTGGAACATCAAAAAAGCCAGAGAGTTCTGGGAAAACATCTGCTTCTGTTTTATTGAATATGCCAAAGCCTTTAACTGTGTGGATCACAACAAACTGTGGAAAATTCTGAAAGAGATGAGATGCCACCTGAGGAACCTGTATGCAGGTCAGGAAGCAACAGTTAGAACTGGACATGGAACAACAGACTGGTTCCAAATCAGGAAAAGAGTATGTCAAGCCTGTATATTGTCACCCTGCCTATTTAACTTAAATCCAGAGTACATCATGAGAAATACTGGGCTGGATAAAGCACAAGCTGGAATCAAGATTGCCGGGAGGAATATCAATAACTTCAGATATGCATATGACACCACTCTTATGGCAGAAAGTGAAGAGGAACTAAAAGCCTCTTGATGAAAGTGAAAGAGGAGAGTGAAATAGTTGGTGTAAAACTCAATATTCAAAAAACTAAGATGATGGCATCTGGTCCCATCACATCATGGCAAATAGATGGGGAAAAAATGGACTTACAGACTTTATTAATTTAATTAATTAATTAATTAACTGACAGACTTTATTTGGGGGGGGCTCCAAAATCACTGCAGATGTTGACTGAAGCCATGAAATTAAATGACACTTGTTCCTTGGAAGAAAATTGGTTATGACCAATTTAGCATATTAAAAAGCAGAGACATTACTTTGCCAACAAAGTTCCGTCTAGTCAAACCTTTGTTTTTTCCAGTAGTCAGGTATGGATGTGAGAGTTGGACTGTTCAGCAGACACAGTTCAATCCCTGTGACAGGAAGGTCCCCTGGAGGAGGAAATGGCAACAGACTCTAGTATTATCGCCTGGGAAATCCCATGGACAGAGGAGACTGGTGGGTTACTACTACTGATTCTTATATCCAAGGAATGATTGGCTTACATCTATATTGAATAGCCATCACTTGTGAGAAAAGTAAAAGCCTGAGAGGACAAATTCAGAAATCTTGTATAAGCTCTTTATAGCTAAGTGATCATTGCAGTCATGGTGGTAGAGCTTCCTGAACCTAAATTATGAGACATATTTTGAGTCTAATTCTGATAATGGGAATATGATTTAAAGTATGAAAAATTAAAGCTTATTGCTGAAGGACATGATACAATATGTAAGAATTTAACATGATAAAGTCATATTTTCATACTGATTTAATAATTTACCACATAAAGTTGGAAAACTTTGCAATGTATTATGCACATGGTATTCAGCATACATGGAATGAATGTGTATGCATACTCAGTCATGTCCAGCTCTGTTCTACCCCATGGACTGTAGCCCAGCAGGCTTCTCTGTCCATGGAATTTTCCAGGCAAGAAGACTGGAGTGATTGGTTGCAAATTTGGTTGCCATTTGGTTGCCACTTGGTTGCCATTTCCTACTCCATATGGAATGAAAATATGAATTAATAATAAATAAATTATTAAATAAATGCTAGATAAGGAACATTAATCAGGATAATAACATATTGCTGTCAGTTCTAAAAACACAGACATTGATTACTAAATTTTAAGCAAATTCCTTCTTAAATTACGAAACAAGTCTTTTACTAAACTTATTAGCATTTGATTTTTTGGAGAGATTAGTAATTGATATCTAATGGGAATAAATATAGGTGAATAGTGAATCTGGAAAAGAAAAATGTCAGTAATGTTTCTCATAATAAATAAATAAATAAAAGCTTCGTGGGCACTTACTATATACTGAACATTGTGTTAGTTACTAAGAGACTAAAAAATTAACTAAAAAGTAAACATCCCAGTCTCCTGGAACTTAAAACAGAGAACTAAGTATTTCAGGACACACTTTCATTTTGAAAGGGGCACCACCACACATGTGTGTGTGCTCAGTTACTTAATTCATGTTGGACTCTCTGAGACCCTATAGACTCTAGCCCATTAGTCCTTTCTGTCAATGGGATTCTCCAGGCAAGAATTCTGGAGTGGGTTGCCATGCCCTGCTCCAGGGAATCCTCCCCACCCATGAATCAAATTCATGTCTCTTATTTTCCTGCATTGAAAGGGTCATACTACAGAAAAATAATAATAACAATAATAATGAGCAGTTTTTTAAATAGAATTTTGAAAAATGATCTAGATTGATTGAAAAATCATAATTTAAACTTAAGACCCAAGTTTGACTAGCAAAGAAAAATAAAAATGAAAAAGAAAGACAAAGAGCACTTATTGACCAGAATCACATAAAAATATTTTAAAATGTAAGCATAGTTTTTAGTTTCCATTTTGTTGATAGGTAATTTACATAGGATCAATCTATCAGAACAATTTGAAAAAAAATAATGGAGTAGTTCATTAATTGGGTTTCTAGCTTTGTTTCTAATATACTTGGTTAAACATACTCCTTATTTAGGCATCAAATGTATGAGATAAGAAAGTAGTATGCAACAAAATATTCCCAATATTTATATTCAAAGAATCAACATAGCTCAAAGGTATACACATTTCAGACAGTATATTTATAGCTGAATAATTGTTTACTATTTCTCTAGAGGGATTTTATTGTAAATCACATATTTCTGCTTCTTAAGAAAGTTATGTATTCATTGAAAAAACGTTTCAAATTCTGATTCTGAATCAGTTGGTATAGCTTGCAGCAGGTCAATAATAACTAGAAAACCCAGATAAAAGTATAAAAACAGTCTGCTTTTTAAAAAATAAGATGAATACCTAGGTAAACAGGACTAAGGTCCAAGCTACTGAAGTTAAGTATTTTCAGAGTAGTGAGCTGGTATTCTTTCTGTTTTCCCTTGGGTAATTTTCAAACTGAGTGGGCAAAACATTGAAAATTTACAAAAAAACAAACAAAAAAATAACAACAACAAAAAAAAGCAAATCAGATGCAAAAAATAAGCACAGCTTTTAACAACATTGCAGAGCTAGGAAGATAAAGTTGAATATCAGAACAGATTAAACAACCAGAACTGAAACAGCCCTGATAGTGGGAAGAAGCAAACTGAGAATTTACAAGAGAATAGAATGCTATAATCAAGAAGGATGAGAAGGTTAGCTTCTTTAATGACAACGGAAATCAGAATTGAAGCTGAGAAAAGTCAGTATATATCTGGAATAATAATTTTAAATAAAAAAAGATAGCTAGTGGGAAGTTGTTGTATAAAACAGTGAAGTCAGCCTGATGCTCTGTGACTACCTAGAGGGGTGAGATGAGGTGGAGTAGGAGGGAGACTCAAGAGGGAGGGGATATGTGTGTACTTGTGGCTGATTCACATTGTTCTATAGTGGAAGCCAGCACATCATTGTGGAGCAATTATTCTCCAACTGCAAATAAAATAAACTAAAGATATCCATTCCATCATATAAAATTAATATAGAAGGATAAATAAACACTGCTTTGCCAAATTTTAATTAACTATGTCAGTAATTACATTTGAATTTTAAGTCAGTTCAGTTGCTCAGTCGCGTCCGATTCTTTGAGACCCCATGGACTGCAGCACGCCAGGCCACCCTGTCCATCACCAACTCCCAGAGCTTGCTCAAACTCATGTCCATTGAATTGGTAATGCCATCGAACCATCTCATCCTCTGTCATCCCCTTCTCCTCTTGCCTTCAATCTTTCCTGGGATCAGGGTCTTTTCAAGTGAGTCAGCTCTTCGCATCAGGTGGCAAAAGTATTGGAGTTTCAGTTTCAACATCAATCCTTCCAATGAACATTCAGGACTGATCTCTTTTAGGATGGACTGGTTGGATCTCCTTGTAGTTCAAGGGACTCTTAAGAGTCTTCTCCAACACCACATTTCAAAAGCATCAATTTTTCAGCACTCAGCTTTCTTTATATTCCAACTCTTACATCCATACACGAATACTGGAAAAACCATAGCCTTGACTAGATGGACCTTTATTGGCAAAGTAATGCCTCTGCTTTTTAAATATGCTGTCTAGGTTGGTCATAGCTCTTCTTCCAAGGAGCAAAAGTCTTTTAACTTCACGGCTGCAGTCACCATCTGTAGTATTTTTGGAGCCCAAGAAAATAAAGTCTGTCACTGTTTACATTGTTTCCCCATCTATTTGCCATGAAATGATGGGACTGGATGCCATGATCTTAGTTTTCTGAATGTTGAGTTTTAAGCCAACTTTTTCACTCTCCTCTTTCACTTTCATCAAGAGGCTCTTTAGTTCTTCTTCACTTTCTGCCATAAGGGTGGTGTCATCTGTGTATCTGAGGTTATTGACATTTCTCCCAACACTATTGATTCAAGCTTGTACTTCATCCATCCCAGGATTTTTCATGATGTACTCTGTATATAAGTTAAATAAGCAGAGTGACAATATACAGCATTGATGTACTCCTTTCCCAATTTTGAATCAGTCTGTTGTTCCATGTCCAGTTCTACTGTCGCTTCTTGACCTGTGTACAGATTTCTCAGGAGGCAGGTAAGATGGTATGGTAATCCTATCTCTTGAATAAGTTTCCAGTTTGTTGTGATCCACACAGACAAAGGCTTTGGTGTAATCAATAACGGAGAAATAGATGTTTCTCTTGAATTTTAAAATCCTACATATAAAATCAGCAACAAGAAAGCAGTCATGCTTAGCTAGATACAATGTGTGTATGTGTGTGTGTGTGTCTTTTAATATGCAACTGTTTGCTTTTAGATTTTTTCAAGTTGAAAATATTTTGCAAGAATACTATTATAAGTTGCTTATTTTATAAATAATTAGAGTTTTCTCTTGCATCGTCCTCAGTTGCTCAGTCGTGTCCAACTCTTTGCAGCCTCATGGATTGTAGCCAGCCAGGCTGCCGTGTCTAATGGGGTTTCCTAAGCAAGAATATAAGAAAATATGTATGGTACTTTAGACATTGATGAGTGTTTGCTTTCTAGTTCCTGGCTTAGAATTTGAATCGGGGGAAAAAATAAATTGAAATGTACTACCACATAAAGTGAAAAAATACATGTAAAACCCCTTATATATGGAGTGAACATAAAGTTTATCATCCAAAATGGAGTGAGAGTGAAAAGGGGCTATTTATCACCATGACAAGAAGTCAAGCATCTACTGGACTGTCACAGAAAACCCAGACTTATGATAATCCAGTGCATAAACCTCTGTGACTTAACAGAGCACAGAGTTCATAATTTATTGTTCTATAAATATTGACTACAGCTGATTCTAAAAGGAATAAAGAAACTGAAGGGGAATTAAGAGTTTCATCTTGAAATTGAAGAAAAATCAGAATCTTTGTGGATCTGTAGGAATCAGTTCAGTTCAGTTCAGTTCAGTCACTCAGTCATGTCTGACTCTTTGAGACCCCATGAATCACAGCACGCCAGGCCTCCCTGTCCATCACCAGCTCCCGGAGTTCACTCAAACTCATGTCCATCGAGTCAGTGATGCCATCCAGCCATCTCATCCTCTGCCATCACCTTCTCCTCCTGCCCCCATTCCCTCCCAGCATCAGAGTCTTTTCCAATGAGTCAACTCTTCCCATGAGGTGGCCAAAGTATAGGAGTTTCAGCTTTAGCATCAGTCCTTCCAATGAACACCCAGGACTGATCTTTAGGATGGACTGGTTGGACCTCCTTGCAGTCCAAGGGACTCTCAAGAGTCTTCTCCAACACCACAGTTCAAAAGCATCAATTCTTCAGCTCTCTGCTTTCTTCACAGTCCAATTCTGAAATCCATACATGACCACTGGAAAATCCATAGCCTTCACTAGATGGACCTTTGTTGACAAAGTGATATCTCTGCTTTTTAATATGCTATCTAGGTTGGTCATAACTTTCCTTCCAAGGGTAAGCATCTTTTAATTTCATGGCTGCAATCACCATCTGCAGTGATTTTGGAGTCCCCCAAAATAAAGTCTGACACTGTTTCCCCATCTATTTCCCATGAAGTGATGGATCAGATGCCATGATCTTCGTTTTCTGAATGTTGAGCTTTAAGCCAACTTTTTCACTCTCCTCTTTCACTTTCATCAAGAGGCTTTTTAGTTCCTCTTCACTTTCTGCCATAAGGGTGGTGCTGTCTGTAGGAATACTGTTTCCTATACATTGCCTGTTATGGTGAAATTATAACAAAAATTATTTTAATGGAGTAATTAATATTAGGTGGTGTGAAGAAATAGGCCTGAATTATGTCTGCCTTCTCAGTCCTGCCCAACTCTGCAACCCCATGGACTGCAGCCTGCTAGGCTCCTCTCTCCATGGTATTTCCCAGGCAAGAAGACTGGAATGGGTTGCATTTCCTTCTCCAGGGGATCTTCCCATCCCAGAGATGAAAGCTTCATCTCCTGCATTGGAAGGTGTATCCTTTACCACTGAGTTACCTGGGAAGCCCCAAATAATGTCCACCCAAATCTTATCTTACAGTGAATATGCTTATAATTTCTGTTTATCATTCACTTTATCTTCCAGATCTTCATCAGTAACATATCACAAAACTGTTAGTGGATTTTAAACACAAATTCTTTCCTCTTGTTTTATCATAAGTGACATGTGAACCAGAATATTTTCTATACTAAGTACCCAGATTGTAATTGATAGCTTGAAGTATGGTCTTTAGAATATTAGACAGACATAATCATCAGTACTTTATAAATATTTCAAAGTGACCTTGGAAAATTTTTTAAAAAGAGCCAAAATTCTAAAAGTTCCTTTGAGTAAATCATGGTCAATCAAAATATGATTCCATTTTGCATGTCTGAGAAGACTGAAGTACAAGAGGTTAGGCAAAACTTGTTAGTTTCTGCCTACCTCAAACTCTGCCCTGCTTACCCAAGGCTATAAAAATTCTGACAAATCTGAGATCTGTAGACTTAGCTGTCAGTCTCTCTACTGAGTTAGTGGATGTACCACTTGGCAAGGTTGGCAGCAACACCATCAGAAGGTAGGCTCTCATCTCAATCTGGTTTGTCTGGCGGAATTGTAAAATAAAGTTCTATGATAGATATGAAATTTCACAGTTTGTATCAACCCCTCACGTGTAGACCGGCAATGTGAGAGAACCTGAAAGAAAGTCTAAAAAATCAGTTTAAAATTAAGCTGTATGTTCTATATCTGATCAGTTACAAATTTCTTAATACTCCTGTTTTGGCTGAAAAACACATGACATACTATTACTATACAAAAGACATCAAAACTGCATCTGGTGTGATGATGATCAGTACTTATTTCTATTAAAAATCATGATTATTTTAACCAAGTGTGCTGTGAGTAGGGTTTTTGCATTCCATGCAAGCATCACAGCTCATTTTACAGTTTGGGATATGTATAAATTTTAATCAAAGAATATTATAGACTTATTGATGTGAGTCCTAATTATTCCTTAATCTACTAAATTTGCATAAATAATTTCATAAACTTCCCATTTGCTGAAATAAAGATTGGGAATTAAAAAGGAACTGATGAATTCCAGCATCAATTTCAAGAAATCCCCTCTTTGGTTTGTACTCAGGAATGTGTTGTTAAATGTTTAATAATTAGTTCTCTGGGAGATGAGGGGAAACCCTGACTTTTAGGATTTGTTGATTCCCATGATGCAAATACAACCATGATAGCTGATTATAAGCTATCTGATAATTTAACTGTCAGTTCCCATGAGCCAACATGAGCTGATTCTAGCACAGTACTGCTTGTACTCTTCCTTTGGAGGAAAGACATTACATTAATTAATGTTAATCAATTTGCAGATCCTTCAAACCCTTATGAGAGCAAAAGTGAAAGTGAAGTCGGTCAGTCGTGTCCGCCTCTTTGTGCCCCCTGGACTCTAGCCAGGCTTCTCCATCCGTGGGATTTTCCAGGCAAGAGTACTGGAGTGGGTTGCCATTCCCTTCTCCAGGGGGTTTTCCTGACCCAGGGATCGAACCTAGGTCTCCTGCATTGCAGGCAGACGCTTTTCCCTCTGAGCCACCAGGGAAGCCCTCTAACCCCTATACATTAATTTTAAAATGTTCACATTTTCTTTTTCTGTTGTTCATTCCCTAAAATGTTCTGATTGTCAATGCTGTTTCCTGTGTACTTCTTTTTTTATTCAATAAGGGTGTTCCTTGAAGAAAATGACCATCTACTTGATTTTTTTTTTTTGCACTTTCCTAGAATTGCTAGTAGACATACAGAAATTTGCAACATACAAATAAATCCTGTTGATGGTGATGACTCTATAAGGATAAAGTTCTGCTTATTCAAGACTGAAACTCTGCAGACTGAACTCCCATCAAATGAGTCACCCTGCAAGGATTCACAGAAATTGACCCCAACAGGCAATTCCAGGTTACAACCAGGATTAGGCATCAATGCATTGATTATTCCAAGAGTGGAGCTGATGCTTTCCCAAACACAGACATCAACCTAGAAAAAGAAGGTTATTGTGTAGCTTTGACAACATCATAGTGGTGTTATAACCCAGACACTAATCTCAGCAGTCTGGGTGAACTCCAGGAGTTGGTGATGGACAGGGAGGTCTGGCGTGCTGTGATTAATGGAGTTGCAAAGGGTTGGACATGACTGAGCGACTGAACTGAACTGAACTGAATCTCAGCAGAAGAAACTACTGCTTTGTTAAGAATTCAGCTGAAATATCACACAGACTTATGGTCACAATCTTTCTCCTTGATTCAGAGGTCCTGCCTTGCTATATCACTGCATAGTATCACCTAATGTGATGGAGCAAAAGGGATCCTGACAACATGCTGGTGTTTCTTTCTAAATTAGCTTTCCCAATAAGTGAGAAGGTCTGACTTTTGCATTTTGTGGGCATTTGCAAGACCCTATATTAGAGTGTTCTATGAGGAATATTATCTATCATTTTGTTCATGGGAGAAATAGAAATGTTGGTTGTCTCAAGGCTCTAATTTGAAAAAAAAATATATATATATATAGCACATAAGATGTTATTAAAATACTAAATAGAAATATTTCTCGGGAATCCACTTAGAATATATGGTTTGTTTAAATTATAAATTTTAAAAAATCGAATGTGTTGTACTAATTGACCATACCCTTAGGAATTAGAACCAAAGACTTTTAGAAAGCAAAAGATTTAATTGGCCATTTAGCCTACCACCTTAACGTTAACATTGCAGAAGTAACTTACTAATTGCCGGCCAGTATAGTGTAGTGCTCCAGAAAATGAGATGCTCTTCTACTTTACTACGTTGTTTCTGAAATTTATTCTCATCAAGGATACTTGAAGAGTTCATTGCTGTCTCTGAAAGAAATTTAAGAAATAGGCAACAATTGCCTAAGTTTTTATTTGTTCATAAAAAAATATATAGAATGAAACATTATATATTTTTTCCATTTTAGATAATCAGTTGCACCTAACTTGGCTTTAGCTTACCCTTGACTTTGAAATATGGTTTAAAAATTGTTTTCAAATGAGCACATTATCCTTGATTTTGTTCTGAGAGCAACTAAGTCCTTTGAAATGTGTACTGCTATTTAACCTAAAGGCATATTTTCTTAATTGTATCATTTCTATTATACCTATTTATGTTTCTTTGGTCCACAGGATATGTTTACATGTCCTGAATTACTGTAATTACTCAGTGACTACTCAGCTTATCTTTTTGCATGCACACACTGCACCTGGATAGTTTATTTGCACATTAGGACATTTTTCCCTCCCTTGCTGTTATAAACTGGGACAAATACAACGTTATCACAGGGGAGAAGAATCATCCTTCCTTTATCCCACTAAATGCTGGTCTGTTAAACTCTTCAGCAGACCCCTTGTCTCTACTGAAATATTTTTTCCCACAATAATCTAAAGAAAAGTTATTCTGTAGTTGGCACCATAATTTACTTGTGGCTTTTGTCCAGCTAAACAAGAAATAGAGAGAAAAAAAGGAAGAAGAAATATTTTTAACCCTGAGGCATATGTATTATATCCATTGCAAATACTGTCTTTAATATGAGGATGAGATCTAAAGAAGATTTATTTTGCTAGACTGAACCTTGGTTTGGGGAGAGAGAAATGTATTTTAAATGTATTGTTTGAATATGTTCAGCTGAGATTTTGTCTCTAAAAGTAATTTATAAACATTTCAATTTACTTTTGTTTCCTTATTGAGAAAGTTGTAGAGATACAATTTAATTGAGCAAAACTCATGACATTTTTATTATCTCAAGTAAACATTTACTCCTTTTCTTTTGGGAAGAAATTTACTTTAAAAATATTTTTTTTGTTGTTACAGATGAATGAGGTAAACAAAAGAAGCTGGTTTTTATTGTTTGTTTGCTTGCTTTTAGAATTCTTTCTACATTCTTAACTAAATAAATCATGTTCTGACTTGAAAAATTCTGTCCTAATCATACTTTCTGATAAAAGTGTGTCATTATCACGTTACTTTAATCTTTCCTTCAGTTAATGTCCTATAACATAAATGGCCTCTGGTGTCTTAACATTTCTTATGGCTCTCCTTTTATATACTTGTCTATAAAGGAATCAGTATTCTTGGGCTTCCCTGGTAGCTCGGCTGATAAAGAATCTGCTTGCAATTCAGGAGACCCTGGTTCGATCCCATGGAGAAGGAAACAGCTACCTACTCCAGTATTCTGGCCTGGAGAATTCCATGGGCTGGATAATCCATGGGGTTGCAAAGAGTCAGACACGACTTTCACTATGGAACAATAATGGAGGACTTTGGACACAGAAGACTTTGATTTTAAAGCCGAAATTTGAACTCTGCTTTTGACGTTCACTAGCTATATAACCTCGGAGGAGGAAATGGCAACCCACCCCAGTGTTCTTGCCTGGAGAATCCCAGGGACGGAGAAGCCTGGTGGGCTGCCGTCTATGGGGTCGCACAGAGTTCGACACGACTAAAGCGACTCAGCAGCAGCAGCAACAGCTGTATAACCTTAATAGCAGTTACATTATATCTTTGCCTTTTAACTTCCTCATTTAATGATACTAACTAACACAAAACAAATTTGTTGGGTACCGAATAACACTGGGGACATAGAGATAAGACACAGGCTCCACTTCCAGCGGGGTGGGGGCGGGGGGAATTGCATGACATAGACCCAAGGTCTTTAGACCCAGGCAAGATAAGCTTGAACCCAGGCAAGATTGCTAACTCTTCTCCAGCAATACCAACGTGCATGGCTAGGAGACCACCAGGGCAATGAGGTGTGTCCTTCCAGCATCTCTCTTCTAAACCTTTCTCTGGGTACCCACTATTCCAGAACTTTCTCTCCAACATACTGGCGGTCACATGCAGGGCACGCATAATCCTTTACTGTGTCAATTCTTCTAAAAGCAAATGTACTAATGTTGTGCACCCACAAGCCTGGGAAATGACCAGATGTTACTATTTAAATTTTTTTTACTTTTTAAAAATGTTTTAAATTTTATATTGGAATATAGCTGATTAACTATGGTGTAATAGTTTCAGGTGGACAACACTGAACTCAGCCATACATATATGTGTATTCATTCTCCCGCGAAGTCCCCGCCTATGCAGGCTGCCACATAACATTGAGCAGAGTTCCCTGTGCTATACAGTAGGATCATGTTGGTTATTCATTTTAAATATAGCAGTGTGTACCTATCCATCCAAAACTCCTCTATTCTCTCACCCCATCTTTGCCCCCTGACAACTGTAAGTTTGTTCTCAAGTCTATGAATCTGTTTATGTTTTGTAAATAAGATTACTTGTATCATTTCTTTTTAGATTTCATACATAAAGGATGTCATATATTTCTCCTTCTCTGTCTGATTTACTTTACTCAGTATGAAAATCTCTAGGTCCACACTATTTGTAAAGGGCATAGATAAAGTTGAACTTATTGGCTGGCTGCTCAACTACATATATGAACTCTGCATGCATACTCAGTTGCTCAGTCATGTCCAGCTCTTTGCAACCTCATGGACTATAGCCCATCAGGCTTCTCTGTCTATGAAACTCTCCAGGCAAGAGTACTGAAGCAGGTTGCCACTTCCTCCTCCAGGGATCTTCCTGACCTAGGAATCCAAATGGCATCTACTACATTGGCAGGCGGATTCTTTACCACTGCACCACGTGGGAAGCCCATATGAACTTTTGTCCAATATTAAGCTCTAAATCCCAACTGAACTCTGGCAAGTACTAAATAAGAGTCTGATTAAAAATAATATCTAATTCAACTTAACCTGAAGTGGTCAGGGAAGTCAATTTCTTTTGGGTAGAAAGAATGCTTAATCTTAATTTTGATGCATAAATGTAAGGTACATAGTCAAAGTGTAGAGGCTAGATCAGTCTAAAAAGATACAATGTTAATACAAAGCTTCCTGAGAGTCAGGTTAACATGGGGAACAATTTAACAAAACCATATTATAAATTTTAAAGAGAAGTTTGCATTTCTATTTGCTGGATCAAAGGTGTTGTTTTTAAAATATTATCTGCTATGGTATTTATCCACCTTCCCTGGTCACTCAAATGGTAAAGAATCTGCCTGCAATGTAGGAGATCCAGGTTCAGTCCCTGGGTTGGAAAGATCCCCTGGAGAAGGCAATGGCTGCCCACTCTGATGTTCTTCCCTAGAGAATTCCACGGACAGAGGAACCTCATGGTACATATACTCCATGGGGTTGCAAAGAGTCTCAAACTACTGAGTGACTGACACTTTCCCTTTTCATGGTGTTTATTTCCTTTTGTTTGGCTTCATGGCTTTCTGTTTTGCCCTTCAAGGAGGAGAAAGAAGAAAACCAGCAGTGTTGCAAGCATATATTGCTGAATTTTAATCACTGTATAATTCTTTCTGGAAAGATTATCTAAAGCTTACATATCCTTTCAAGTAACACTTTTAAAGGTCTATCAAATCATGAGGCCAAAGGGCTATACAAACAAATACTTTATTAATTCAATTTTTCAACATGGTTGAAATGTGATCTCACAGTTTCTTGCAAGCAGATTAAAGTCATAAATCTGAGTTTATCACAGCACCTTGGAATTAAACAAGAAGCAAGAACTTCCCTCTCGATATGAGGACAAGGAATGGGAAAGTTAAGCATGTCAGAGACCAAACAGAGATTTCAAAGAACAAATTTCAATCCATGAATCAATCTATGCAATAGTGAGGGAGGCAGAAATGGAACCTGGCTAAATCTTCTCTGACTTGAGAGGTCATGTCAAAGATGAGTGCTTACCAGACAGTGCTTTAATGAGCACATAATGAAACCCATTGAATTACACAACCTGTGCAGAGGTCACATAAAGATGTGAAATAGAGAGTACATTTTTACTACTACAAATTTAACGTAAACAACATTTGAGCATGTGTAGAGTGTAAACTTTGAGCTCTAGTCTCCTATTTACTTTTCTCAGATAACTGTCCATTTTCATTTCCAGACCCATGAATAGTTGTTGTTTTGAATGGACTACTGCTTAAAATATTAGATTAACTCTTCTCTTAGCACTTTGTTTAAAATTTAGCACAAAACATTCAAAATCAAGGAAACAAGAAAAATAAATGTTCCCACTCAACCCTTAATAATAGAGAGTGAAAAACTACAAAAGCTGTAGTCTTTGGCTTGGTTTTTACCTTGATGATGAGGAATTTTCTTTGAAACTCCAATTAGAACTTTGAACTTTAAATTATTTTTTGCAATGAGTTTCAGAACTGTGTTGTTTCTTTTAGCATTTTATTTCACTATATTAATTTTAGTTACATTTATTTAAGCTCTTATTTTAAAGTCACCCTATACTTAATTCTGAGTCTATGATATACAAAGTCTGACACAAACATAAAAAACAGAAGCAAGGAAATGTTCACCAGAAAAATTAAGACAGTATTCAACTTTACAGAGCAGGGAACTGTGATTAGAAAGAAGCATATGTCAGCCCTTCAGGATTCTGGCAATATTATTTTGCCTTTAGTTACAAGACTGTAACATATTTGCTTTATAATGACTACATGATGTGTACAATTTATTTTATACATTTTTATTGATATATACTTCATTTCATTATAAAAAGGATAAAATCTATTTTGTCTACTAAATTATGGTGCTTCTGCAATAGGATTATATTGACTTTAATATAGATTGTATATAGATATGTTAAACTACTTTGTAAATCCAGGTAAATTTTGATGATGATGTATTTTCCCCTCCATGGAGTTCCTGAGGATGTTTATTCTGTTCAGGTTAACAGTAAATCAGCTAAAGTTTAAAATAAGAGCTGCTATACAAGATCTGAGGAATCGTTCAGAAATCATTTAGTCTCAGAATACAAAAAGACCATATCTGGTCCCATCACTTCATGGGAAATAGATGGGGAAACACTGGAAACAGTGTCAGACTTTATTTTTGGGGGGCTCCAAAATCACTGCAGATGGTGACTGCAGCCAGGAAATTAAAAGACGCTTACTCCTTGGAAGGAAAGTTATTACCAACCTAGATAGCATATTCAAAAACAGAGACATTACTTTGCCAACAAAGGTCCATCTAGTCAAGGCTATGGTTTTTCCAGTGGCCATGTATGTATGTGAGAGTTGGACTGTGAAGAAAGCTGAGCACCAAAGAATTGATGCTTTTGAACTGTGGTGTTAGAGAAGACTCTTGAGAGTTCCTTGGACTGCAAGAAGATCTAACCAGTCCATTCTGAAGGAGATCAGCCCTGGGATTTCTTTGGAAGGAGTGATGCTAAAGCTGAAACTCCAGTACTTTGGCCACCTCATGGGAAGTGTTGACTCATTGGAAAACACTCTGATGCTGGGAGGGACTGGGGGCAGAAGGAAAAGGGGACGATAAAGGATGAGATGGCTGGATGGCATCACTGACTCGATGGACGTGAGTTTGGATGAACTCCAGGAGTTGGTGACGGACAAGGAGGCCTGGAGTGCTGCGATTCATGGAGTCGCAGAGTCAGACATGACTGAGCGACTGAACAGAACTGAACTGAACTGAAGTACCATTTGAAAACATTCTGATCATGAAAATGGAACACCATATATTAACAGAAAAAAAAAAAAAACCTATATTAAAATATAAAATTTTATAAGAATAAAATATTCTATAAATATTTCATTATAACATATAGTTCATTACATATAGTATTTATACATTATATATAGTATAGTGCCTGTACTCAGGCTCTTAGTCATGTCCAAATCTTTGCAGCCACAGGGACTGTTGACTGCCAGGCTCTTCTGTTGACACAATTCTCTAGGCAAGATTACTAAAGCAACAGGTTGCCATTTCTTACTTTTTCTACTGCATTGGCAGGTGGTTTCTTTACCACTAGCACCACCAGGGAAGCTCCATATTATAGTATCACATATATAAGTGAAGTTGCTCAGTTGTGTTGGACTCTTTGTGACCCCATGGACTGTAGCCTGCCAGGCTCCTCAGTCCATGGGATTTTCCAGGCAAGAATACTGGAGTGGGTAGCCATTTCCTTCTGCAGGGGATCTTCCTGACCCAGGGATAGAACCTAGGTCTCCTGCACTTCAGGCAGACTCTTTACCATCGTTAGCCACCAGGGATATATAGGCCTATATTATAGTATAAAGTGACAGTGAAACTATTAGTCGCTCAGTAGATTCAGACTCTTTGTGATCCCATGGACTATAGCCCACCAGGCTCCTCTGTCCATGGAATTGTCTAGGGAAGAATACTGGAGTGGGTAGCCATTCCCTTCTCCAAGGGATCTTCCAGACCCAGAGAAATATCCCAGGTCTCCTACACTGCAGGCAGATTCTTTACTGTCTGAGTCATGCAATGTCTTGTTGCTACAATAAGATGGCAGAGTAGAAGGACCTGTGTTCATCTTTTTCTGTGAGGACTCCAAAATTGCTACTCACTGCTGAAAAACTATCCAAAGGAGAATGTTGGATCCCACCAAAAAAGATACCCCATCTCCAAGGGCAAAGGAGAAGCCCCAGCAAGATGGTAGCGGGGACAAAATTGTGTTTAGGATCTAACTCCATACCCACCAGAAACCCTCGGAGGGCTCAAACAAACATTATGCTCATCAGGACCCAGAGACCTCACAGAGACTGAGCCAGAACTGTATCCGAGTGTCTTCTGTGGAGGTCGCAGTCAGCAGTGGCCTGCTTCAGGAGTAGGGGCTCTGGGTGCAGCAGATCTGGGTGTGGTATAAGCTCTCTTGGAAGAGGTCACTATTAATCCCACCATCAGTTCAGTCGCTCAATCGTGTCCGACTCTTTGTGACCTCATGAATCGCAGCACGCCAAGCCTCTCTGTCCATCAGCAACTCCCAGAGTTTACCCAAATTCATGTCCATCGAGATGGTGATGCCATCCAACCATCTCATCCTCTGTCGTCCCCTTCTCCTGCCCCCAATCCCTCCTAGCATCAGAGTCTTTTCCAATGAGTCAACTCTTTGCATGAGGTGGCCAAAGTACTGGAGTTTCAGCTTTAGCATCATTCCTTCCAAAGAAATCCCAGGGCTGATCTCCTTTAGAATGGACTGGTTGGATCTCCTTGTAGTCCAGGGGACTCTCAAGAGTCTTCTCCAACACCACAGTTCAAAAGCATCAATTCTTTGGTGCTCAGCTTTCTTCACAGTCCAACTCTCACATGCATACATGCCCACTGGAAAAACAATAGCATTGACTAGATGGACCTTTGTTGGCAAAGTAATGTCTCTGCTTTTGAATATGCTATCTAGGTTGGTCATAACTTTCCTTCCAAGGAGTAAGTGTCTTTTAATTTCATGGCTGCAATCACCATTTGCAGTGATTTTGGAGCCCCCAAAATAAAGTCTGCCACTGTTTCCACTCTTTCCCCTTCTATTTCCCATGAATTGATGGGACCAGATGCCATGACCTTAGTTTTCTGAATGTTGAGCTTTAAACCAACTTTTTCATTCTCCTCTTTCACTTTCATCAATAGGCTTTTCTGTTCCTCTAGGAAATGGCAACCCACTCCAGTATTCTTGCCTAGAGAATCCCATGGATGGAGGAGCCTGGTGGGCTACAGTCCATGGGGTCCCAAAGAGTTGGACACAACTGAGCGAATTCACTTCACTTCACTTTCTGCCATAAAGGTGGTGTCATCTGCATATCTGAGGTTATTGATATTTCTCTTGGCAATCTTGATTCCAGTTTGTGCTTCTTCCAGACCAGCGTTTCTCATGATGTACTCTGCATAAAAGTTAAATAAGCAGGGTGACAATATACAGCCTTGATGTACTCCTTTTCCTATTAGAGTCACCAAAACTTACACAGGACTGGGGACACAAGCTCTTCAAGGGCACAACAAAACCTTGTGTTTACCAGGACCCAGAAGAAAGGAGAAGTGACCCCACAAGAGACTGACCAGATTGCCCATGAGTGTCCAGGAGTCTCTGGTGGAGGCATGGGTCTTGGGTGGCCTGCAGCAGGGTCAGGGGCACTGAGTGCAGCAGAGCATGCATGGGACCTTTTGAAGAAGGTACACATTATCTTCATTACCCCCACCAAAGTTTGGCCTCAGGTCAAATAACAGGGAGGGAACACAGCCCCAGGATTCCACAGAAAATTGGATTAAATATTTACTGACCATGGCTCCCCCCATTAGAACAAGACCCAGTTTCTACCTCAGTCAGTCTCTCCCATCAGGAAGCTTCCCTGAGTCTCTTATTCTTGTCAATCAGAGAGCAGACAGAATGAAAACCACAATCACAGAAAATTAACCAATCTGATCACATGAACCACAGCCTTGTCTAACTCATTGAAACTATGAACCATGCCATGTAAGGCCACCCAAGATGGATGGGTCATGTTGGAGAGTTCTGATGAAACGTGGTTCAATGAAGAAGGGAATGGCAAATCACTTCAGTATTCTTGCCTTGAGAACTCCATGAACAATATGAAAAGGCAAAAAAGATAAGACACTGAAAGATGAACTCCCCAGGTTTCTAGGTACCCAATGTGTTACTGGAGATAAGTGGAGAAATAATTTCAGAAATAATGAAGAGACAGAGCCAAAGCAAAAACAACACCCAGTTGTAGATGTGACTGGTGATAGAAGTAAAATCTGATGCTATAAAGAGCAAAATTGCAGAGGAACCTGGTATGTTAAGTCTATGAAACTGCCACAAATTGGAAGTGATCAAACAGGACATGGCAAGAGTGAACATTGACTTTTTAGGAAATTAGTGAACTGAAATGGACTGGAATGGGTGAATTTAACTCAGATGACAATTATATCTACTACTGTGGGCAAGAATCCATTAGAAGAAATGAAGTAGCCATCATAATCAACAAGAGTCTGAAATGCAGTACCAGGATGCAGTCTCAAAAACAACAGAATGACCTCTTTTCATTTCCAAGGCAAACCATTCAATATTACAGTAATTCAATCTATGCCCTGAAAAGTAAGGCTGAAGAAGTTGAAGTTGAATGGTTCTATGAAGACCTACAAGACCTCCTAGAACTAATACCCCCAAAATATGTCTTTTTATTTATAGGGGACTGGAATGCAAAAGTAAGAAGTCAAGAAATATCTGGAGTAACAGGCATATTTGGCCTTGGAGTACAAAATGAAGCATGTCAAAGGCTCATAGAATTTTGCCAAGAGAATTCACTGGTCATAGAAAACACCCTCTTCCAAGAAAAAAAGAGAAGACTCCACACATGGACATCACCAGATGGTCGGCACTGAAATCAGATTGATTATATTCTTTGCAGCCAAAGATGGAGAAGCTGTATACAGTCAGAAAAAACACACCAGGAGCTGACTATGGCTCAGATCATGAACTCCTTATTGCCAACCTCAGACTTAAATTGAAGAAAGTAGGGGAAAACTACTAGACTATTCAGGTATGACCTAAATCAATTCTATATGATAATACAGTGAAAGGAAAAAAATATATTCAAGGGGTTAGATCTGATAGACAGAGAGCTTGAAGAACTATGGACAGAAGTCCATGACACTGTACATGAGATAGGGATCAAGAACATCCCCAAGAAAAAGAAACACAAAAAGACAAAATGGCTGTCTGAGGAGGCCTTACAAATAGCTGAGAAAAGAAAAGAAGGGAAAGGCAAAGGAGGAAGTGAAAGATATACCCATTTGAATGCAGAGTTCCAAAAAATAGCAAGGAGAGATAAGAAAGCCTTCCTCAGTGATCAATGCAAAGAAATAGAGGAACATAATGGGAACTATCAGAGATCTCTTCAAGAAAATTAGAGATACCAAGGGAACATTTGATGCAAAGATGCTCACAATAAAGGACAGAAATGGTATGTACCTAGCAGAAGCAGAAGATATTAAGAAGAGGTGGCAAGAATATACAGAACTATACAAAAAAGATCTTCATGACACAGATAACCACAACTATGTGATCACTCATCTAGAGCCAGACATCCTGGAATAAGAAGTCAAGTGGGCCTTAGGAAGCATCACTGCAAACAAAGCTAGTGGAGATGATGGAATTCCAGTTGAATTATTTCATATCCTTAAAGATGATCTTGTGAAAGTGCTACACTCAATATGCTAGCAAATTTGGAAAACTCAGCAGTGGCCACAGTACTGGAAAAGTCAGTTTTCATTCCAATTCCAAAGATAGGCAATGCCAAAGAATGCTCAAACTACTGCACAATTGCACTCATCTCACATGCTAGTAAAACAATGCTCAAAATCCTCCAAGCCAGGCTTCAACAATACATGAACCATGAACTTCCAGATGTTCAAGCTGTATTTAGAAAAGGCAGAGGAACCAGAGATCAAATTGCCAACATCCGCTGGATCATCAAAACAGCAAGAGAATTCCAGAAAAAAAAAAAAAAATCTACTTCTGGTTTGTTGAGTATGCCAAAGGCTTTGACTGTGTGGATCACAAAAAACTGTGGAAAAATATTCAGGAGATGGGAATACCAGACTACCTGACCTGCCTCTTGAGAAATCTGTATGCAGGTCAGGAAGCAACAGTTAGAACTGGACTTGGAACAACAGACTGGTTCCAAATTGGGAAAGGAGTACGTCAAGGCTGTATATTGTCACCCTGCTTGTTTAACTTTTATGCAGAGTACATCATGGGAAATGCCAGGAGGGATAAAGCCCAAGCTGGAATCAAGATTGTGGTATTCTACACATCACTTAGTTCCTGGACATTTTGCAAGTATTCATCTCATTCATCAATCAATTCTGCTTATGCTTAATTTATATAGATTGGCTTTCTTTTTGGTTTCAGCCAAAGACTAACTTGTAAAGAAAGAAAACATTCTTCAGCATTGTATTTTACTGTACCATGACATATTTTATCCCATTTATTGTATGTGATCATTTATACCTGAGTTTTTTTTTTTTTTTTTTACTATATAGGTGCTTCTTCCTTTGTGTTATACACAATGGTAATAATCACTTTCTTTTGCATTGTTACTCTTTTTCAGAGTGGTTATGGTTTTTTTAAGGGTGTTTGTATTTCAAGAAAGAACTGCATTTACTAAGTAAATGACATGTAATTTATTTAACCTTGTATAATTTTAGTGATCAAAATTGAGGAAAGCTCTTGAGTCAAGAAGACATGAGAAAGACCTTGCAAGAGTTTCTTTGTGATGCCTGCAAGTAGAGAAACCTGAAAAGTGCAGTTTTCACTGGTCTTCCATCCACAAGGATGAAAGACATACCATCTGCCTCCTCTTTTGCATGAAAAATAATAATCACACTTTTTGCAGAACAGAGCCAATGCAGAACAAATTAGAATGGAATTGTGTCATAACCAAATAATTACCAGACAACCTGAAAATAATGTAATGTAGCAATTGGAAATATTTCCTGTAGAAACAGATTTTGCCAGATATTTGGAGGCAGACAGCATTTTCAACAGTTTCTTTTCTTAATATCTATGATTATATGCATAGAAATTAAATTGTAAAACTTATTTACTATATTCATTTTCTCAGAGAATTATTAAAAGTATATCTCAGATCTGAATGAAGACTTTCTGTGAATCCACACTAATTCTGAGACTGACTAACCATGTTCCTGATGGTATTCATGGCAAGGTTCATGTATAATGCAAGCTCTTTAACTCAGAGTATAATTACAGATAGAAACAAACAGAGAGGGATAAAGTAATTCTCTTTTTGAACAAAATGAATCTAAAAAGTCTGTATTATTACAGCTCTTTTATAGAACTCTTAATAATAAATTGAGCAAACTCTAAGAGCTTTTATACGTTCAGTGGGGAAGGTGAACTTTGGCTAATAAATGTGTTTTAAACTTTGTCCATGGGAAATTTAGTGCTGTAACAATGCTGTTATCTAGATGAAAAATTCTAAAGTTAATTTTAAAATGACTGCAAAGTAATAGGTCTAATAAATAAGAGGCAGTTTTGAGCCATTCACATGAAAGAGAATCAGATAACATCTTCAATCAGTCTAATTAGTGTTAGCGGATCCCATGTAAGTACACTAGCTATGTAAGTACACCTATTAAAATATAGAGGAAAAATCAAAGATGAGGAAATAAAATAATTATATTTTAGATGTTTCATTCTCAGTTTATTTCTATCAGAATACAATTTTCTCAAATGAAATTGAGTATGATTTGTTAGGCATAATTAAGATTGAAGTTAACTTTTATGGTTAAAAAATTAACTTATTTCTGACATTGTTAACCACATATCTAATTTCAGTAAGAATGCAATCAGGATGCTTTAACATATTAAAATTGCCATTATCAATTATCTCACTAATTATGATTCATATATATATATTCCATGATTTTTATTTCGTATGTATAGGACACTCTTCATGAGATTGACCTCTTATGCAATGTTTTATTTATGTCATTATTTTCTGTGGGTTATACCTCTGGTTAAAAAAGTGCTTATTTATATGACAAAAAGTGGATCCAGACTTTGCAACAGTTCTATGAAATATTTGGTATGTTTTAAGCATACACACTAAAGAACTTTAAATCGCTAATGGTATTGAATTTTACTTCATACATTCTTATTGATCTGCAATGAATTAAATATGTAGCTTGCAGTTCCTATACATGAATATTTTGCTTTCTAAGAAAATATGTAGAACTTTAAATGTTACATATGAATTGCCACAAAAGATGGCATATGGGCATGTGGAAGATTTTAAATTGTTCTCCTATGCAATTTTTAAAAATTGTTATAATATCATGTATGAAACGAGTTGCCAGTCCAGGTTCAATGCACGATACTGGATGCTTGGGGCTGGTGCACTGGGACGACCCAGAGGGAGGGTATGGGGAGGGAGGAGGGAGGAGGGTTCAGGATGGGGAGCACGGGTATACCTGTGGTGGATTCATTCTGACGTTTGGCAAAACTAATACAATATTGTAAAGTTTAAAAATAAAATAAAATTTAAAAAATAAAAAAAAGAGAAAAATAAATAAATAAAATTACAGTAAGTCATCCACAAAAAAAAAAGAAAAAATTGTTATAATCAGTTTTACAATTTAAAAGTATTAAATTTACAAAAGAGTATAACCCACAAGGGTTCCCTGATAGCTTGGCTGCTAAAGAATCCACCTGCAATACAGGAGAACCTAGTTGTATTCCTAGGTCCAAAAGATCTGCTGGAGAAGAGATAGGCTAACCACTCCAGTATTCTTGGGCTTCCCTGGTGGCTTAGCTGGTAAAGAATCCACCTGCAATCAGAAGACTTGGGTTCAGTCCCTGGGTTGAGAAGATCCCCTGGAGAAGGGGAAATCTACTGATAGTTTATGGTGAGTGATTCTTGATCTCTAAAGATTTAGCTTGGGGACCAGGACCAGGTTTGATTACTCAAGAGCTTTTGTGTAGCAGAGTTTTATTAAAATAAAAAAGGGACAGAAAGCTTCTGACACAGACATTAGAAGGGTGGCGGAGAGTGTCCCAGTCTCTAGTCTAAGCAAGGGAGTTATATACTATTTTCTATTAGTTACTACAATAAATCAAAAGAATGTCTCAAGGTTGTAAAGATCTTACTAGACCCATTCCCACAATTTACATTTTAAGATAACAAGATTAGAACTAACAATGGATAGATTTTACTAGACCCACTCCCGTAATATACATTTTAAGAAAACAGGATTAATCAGAAGGTGTTCAGGAAGGATAAACTGTCCTCAAGCAGGATACATTGTTGATTGACTAAGACAAAGCAATGTAGAAAAAGAGCTTGTCTTCTCCTTTTCCTTGAGAATTCAAGAACCCTATCTCCTCCTTGAGAGCCCCAGACTTTTTATCAACCTGCCTAGGAACTGACTCTCTCACTACCCACTCCAATATTCTGGCCTGGAGAAGTTCATGGACTGTATAGTCCATTGGGTTGCAAAGAGTGGGACACAGCTGAGCGACTTTCACTTTCACCCAGTTTGTTAAGTTTCATGCCTAGGACTTATGCTATGGTTGTGAGGTTTGTAACTTTTCAAAAGGAAAAAGGAGTTTTAGATAATATTGTTATAATATTGTTATGCTTTTCTTTCTGTCACAATACTTTCCATTAATTACATGCCTAACCAATAATGGGAAGAGTTGACTCATTGGAAAAGACTCTGATGCTGGGAGGAATTGGGGGCAGGAGGAGAAGGGGACAACAGAGGATGAGATGGCTGGATGGCATCACCAACTCGATGGACATGAGTTTGAGTAAACTCCAGGAGAAGGTGATGGACAGGGAGGCCTGGAGTGCTGCAATTCATGGGGTCGCAAGGAGTTGGACACAACTGAACGACTGAATTGAACTGAACTGAATTGAAGTATGTGTGTGTAGTGCCATATGAATTTAAATTTTCTTGGTGACATACGACACTGAGCATTATATTACATATGTATTTGCAATCTATAGCATTTTGGCACAATTTTGGTAAATTTCAAAGAACAAAAATTAAAGAAAAAAATCACAGCTAATATAATTTAGCTACAATGCCATAAATTAGCTATGAAGCATAAGAAGCAAAGGCTTTTAATCAGGCATTAGTGAGTGAAGTGAAGTCGCTCAGTCGAGTCCGACTCTTTGCGACCCCATGGACTGTAGCCTATCAGGCTCATCAGTTCATGGAATTTTCCAGGCAAGGGTACTGGAGTGGGTTGCCATTTCCTTCTCCACGGGATCTTCCCGACCCAGGGATTGAACCCAGGTCTCCCGCATTGCAGGCAGACACTTTACCATCTGAGCCACCAGGGAAGTCAATTAATCAGGCATTAATTGTATTAAAATTAGCAACATGTAATTAGCAGTTTCAACCACATGAGATAACTAAAAATAGATGATAAATTTGTGCCACTTTATTGAATCTCTTCAGAGTACTTTAATGTGAGTAAATCTCACAGCCTTTGTAAGACATACTTTATAATACAGTAACTCTATTTATTTTGAAGGTCAAATTAATATTAAGTTCCTTTCCTAAGAGATGTCATGTACTGCTATGATAAAGGACTTCAGTTGGAACATAGCCTTTGTCTGGCTACTGATCTCTTTTTAACAAGAACTATTAAAAACTACTTGGCCTATATTAAGTTAAATACATATTTATAGAAGGCTAACAGCAAGGAGAAAGACATTAAAAAAAAGTCAAACTCACATAAAACATTTGAAGAAAGATTTCTTTATGGTTTTAAGTTGTTCATTCATTCATATTTTACTCAGAAAAAATATTTTAAGTGTCTATTTGGATTCAGACACATTTAGAATTCTTCTTCTTTTTTTAATGATTAGGTTATCCAGTTCAAATATTATTGTATTTTTATTTCTTAAAAAATAGTGTCATTCAATTTATTATATATTTAAATATGTGTATTTAACAATAGATTACACAATTACTGTGTACCTAGTCCTGTTATCCTGGAGGATGACATGCAACCCACTCCAGTATTCTTGCCTGGATAATCCCCATGGACAGAGAAGCCTGGCAGGCCGTGGTCCATAGGATCACAAAAGAGTCAGACGTTTGGCATGCATACAGGCAGACCTCGTCTAGGTCCTGAAAATTGACGGTAAAGATGCCAAAACCCCAACTCTTGGAAGTTTACATTTTAGAGAAAGAATAGGGATATAAATATGATTAATACATAAAATACGTATTATGCTACATGGTAATATATATTAGAGTATGGAGTTTGTATGAAAGATTTTTATCTTGTAAATATTTATATTTAACATGGTGTCATGGGAAGCATTAATCCAAAAGGCAAATTTTCAGTAAATACCTAAAGGTAATGAGAGTGCTATCCTCATAAATATTTAGAGGAAGAGGAAGTGCAAATGTCCTGAGGCAGCAGTGTTTCTGAGGCCAGTGTAACTGATGTGGTCCTTCATGAGAGATGACTAGATAATGTCAAAGGGATAAGAACCCTACTGTTTCCAAACTGAGAAAGAAGACATTAGATGCTGAAGGATACAAAGGCAGACTCTGAAAGATTATATATTATTTTATATATATATATATCTATATAATTATATAATATATTACATATTATTTTACAGATTATATATTATTATACTAATAACATCACTACACATTTAATGCTTTGGTGATAGATGTTTTCTGGGCCAAAATTACTAGTGAATGAAAGAGTCACATGTGAAAAATCCACTCCAGATCCAGTGGAGTGGTTCAGTCGTGTCCGACTCTGTGACCCCATGGACTGTAGCCTACCAGGCTCCTTCATCCATGGAATTTTCTAGGCTAGAGTACTGGAATGGGTTGCCATTTCCTTCTCCAAGGGATCTTCCCAGCTCAGGGATTGAACCCAGGTCCCCACATTACAGGCAGACACTTTACAGTCTGAGCCACCAGGGAATCCAGGAGTGCTACTGATTTGTCTCTGTTTCTTCAGTGAGTTGAGAAAGTCAATTCCTAGGTAGGTTGATAAGAAGTCCAGGGTCCCTGAGGAGGAGAAAGAGGTCTGAGCTTCTTTTTTTTTTTTTTTTTAATTTAATTTTATTTTTAAACTTTACATAATTGTATTAGTTTTGCCAAATATCAAAATGAATCCACCACAGGTATACATGTGTTCCCCATCCTGAACCCTCCTCCCTCCTCCCTCCCCATACCATCCCTCTGGGTCGTCCAGTGCACTAGTCCCAAGCATCCAGTATCGTGCATCGAACCTGGACTAGCATCTCGTTTCATACATGATATTTTACATGTTAAGGGTCTGGAATTCTCAAGGAGGAGGAAAGGACAAACTTTTTTTTTCTATATTCCTTAGTAAGGATTATATAACAACAATGTATCCTACTTGAGGACAGTTTCTCTTTCTTGAATTCCTTCTCTGACTAATCCTGTTATCTTAAAATGTGTATTATGGCAGTGGGTCTGGTAAGATTTTTACAACCTTCAGACATTCTTTTAATTTATTTTAACAACTAATTTAAGAAAGTATATAACTCCCTTGCTTAGACTAGCAATGGGGACACTCTCTGTCCCCTTTCTGATGTCTGTGTCAGAAGCTTTCTGTGTCCCTTTTCATACTTTAATAAAACTCTGCTACACAAAAGCTCTTGAGTGATCAAGCCTGGTCCCTGGTCCCAAAACTAAATCTTCTTCTTTGAAAATCATGAATCTGACATCATTCACTGTAAGCTATCAGAGTCTAAGCCACAATTATATCTAGGTTTTAGTTAACCAACTGAAGTTAACTTTATCCATATCAATAATTACAACATTGTGTACATTTTCAAGCAAAATTTCAATCTTTGGGGTATAAAGTTGATGAAAGGAACATTTAATGTAGGCATTAAAACAGGAAAGAAAGAAGATTATAGTGGCTATGGAATAAGAAAGCAACAAGAGCAACAAAAATGTCCCCTTTTAAAAACTGTGGCTACTCCATCTGTGATCCGCAGCTGCCAAAGAATACATGACAATTTTATATAAATGCAACACTAATCCATACATTTAGCCTGTAGCTATCATATGTTCTTTGGTTCCTAGAAGGGCAGGCATCCAAATATGGAAACTTAGGACCATGATGAGAATATGGTAAGTGTAGAATTTTTACAGCTCCATGACCTTCTTAAAGTTGATTGTTTTCACAATTCTCAAAATAATTTAAAGTTACTTTAATAATTATATAGTGGCAGATAGGATGCATTGTCTAATTTCCTGTCTATAGATAATAAACTATTTTTTTTCCTATCTAATGAGGACTTGTTAACAATGGGGATATATAAAAGATAAACACAATGAAAGTACAATATGATGATCCTACTTAACATGCCACAAGTTCTGAAGCTGGAATGAGAAATGTCCACAACCACTGGGTATCAGGGATTTGGTGGAGAAAATAACTTCCTCTCTTTACCCAAGCACCATCCTTATTTATGAAATTATATATATATACACACACATACAGAGGTGTGGGTGGGGTGCCCAAGGGGCTTCCCTAATGGTTTAGCAGTAAAGAACCTGCCTGCTGATGCAGGAGACACAAGTTCAATCCCTGGAAGATCCCCCTGGAGGAGGGCATGACAACCCTCTCCAGTATTCTTGTCAGGAAAAGCCCATGGACAGGGGAACCTGGTGGGGTACGGTTCATGTAGGCACAAAGAGTCGGACACGATTGAGCATGAACGTAGCATTTCTAAACTTTGTGGCTGCCCTGGTGGCTCAGACAGTAAAGAATCTGTTTGCAATGCACAAGACTTGGGTTCAATCCCTGGGTCAGGAAGATCCCTTGGAGAAGAGCATGGCAAACTACTCCAGTATTCTTACGTGGAAAATCCCATGGACTGAGGAGCCTAGAGGGCTACAGCACATAGGGCCACAAAGAGTTGGACACAACTGAATTGACTTAGCACAAAGGGTGTTATAATTCATAAGTATCCTTGACTTGAAGATTAAGAATATATGATTTCTTGTGACCAATATGGAGTAACAGAAATCAGATTTATGTATCCACTTGAATAATAAATAGGACAATATATATAAATAAGTAGCTCTTCTGTCATTGGCTATTAGGCAACAAAGGACACTGAACCATGAGAGAAAGGAAACAGACAAGGTGTGCCTAATAATTGTCCAAATGTATTGCCTAGAGGAAGTTTATAGGCCAAAGGACAGAGCGGTGGAACCCAGGATGTCTCTGGAAGCCTACCAGAGGTGAGAAGACTGAGGTGAGAGACCAAGGAAGCCAAAACAGTGAGCATTTACAAGGAAAAGTACAGGAGGAAAAAGCTGCGAAGAAAGAAAAGTCCAGATTTCTCTATTAAAAGCTCCACCCAGAGTATTCAGTTGAGTATAAATCAACACATGTATGTGAGGAAATTCCCTAAATCCAGGAAAGAACCACCTGAAAAGGTCAAAAGGAACAAAGCCTGAGATTTAAAGAAAAGGAATAAACTTTCTCCCAGCAGCTGTTTTGCTGTTAGCTGTTTTGCATTTGAGAATTTCTGTCTCTCTTTTTTTTTTTTCATTTTATTTTTTTATTTTATTTATTTATTTATTTTTTTCTTTTATTTTTTAACTTTACTATATTGTATTGGTTTTGCCATATATCAACATGAATCCGCCACAGGTATACACGTGTTCCCCATCCCGAACCCCCCTTCCTCCTCCCTCCCCGTACCATGCAATCAGAGCAGAAAGAGAATTTCTGTCTGTTAATGACAAGTTAACTGAGCACAATATACATGGATCTCCCTTCAGTTTAGGCTCTGTTTCATTGTCTTTTGTCGTGTGAAACATTAGGGGGGAAAAAAAAAGCCATCCTCTTCTGTGACAAATAGGCATTTCTATATGATATATTATAACTCTGCTTATGATTTACTTTCTATAACTTGCCCAGAATATATATTTAATTTGAAGGTTCTAATTCAGTTTTATATGCTATGTGCTAAATTCTTGATTTGATTTTCATTTTAGATGGTTTCCTTTTATTATATAAAAATCATTGTATTTTCTATGTCATTTATACTGAAGACTGTTGGTCTCTCTTCCATATCACTTTCACTTGTCTGATTTCCTAGTCTTCTTCTAGTTTTTCCTCCATATTAATTGTATTAGTATGCACATCCCCCTCCACGCCTTTGATTAGATTTTCCCAATGAATTCTGCATTTTTGTGTTTCCTATTTGGACTGAAATATCTATTTTCATCTCATCAGATCTTTGGGTTAGCATGCATTTTAGCATGCATTTCTAATTTTATTATAAGAGGTACCTCAGGAAACTTTTCTGTCACTTGACCCTTCAAAATATATTCTTAGTCCTTCTTTTGCAAATTAATATATTGTTCTTCTATAGTGAGTGTCTATAGTTGCCATATTATTTATTTTCAATCTATTTCAATTTAATCCAGAAATTTTTAAAGACTATACTTAGATATAATATTTACTTTAACATTGATGCACTAACATTTCCAATGTATAGCTATTTTACTTACCTACCTCCAGAGCTATACATTTTGGGGAATAGTGTTGCTTTTGGTTTTTTCTGTTTCTTAGGAGTGGGAATGAGACTGGGAAGAATTCATTGGGAAGTACCTTTAAGTGTTATTTATAAATAAGGCTCTAAATTCTCTTTTTAATAATCTTATTAAATCACCTATGACAGCGATCAACGGGAAAATCTATCTTATTGCTTTGACTTTGCATTTGCATTCACAACTCAACACAGTGCTCTGTAAGATAAAGGAATCACTTTATACCATTCATATGGTATAAAAGTCTTTCTGCATTTGTTGACATTTGATATAGTTTTATTTATATAACTAAAGAAGTCTCAACACTTAAGCTTATACATAAATATACATTATCTCTAATATTTAGAAATATGGATAAGGGTGAAGTATTTAAAACCAAATAATATAGTACAGATTGGAAACTCTTGACTCAAGAAAAATCTTAATAAAAGCAAGCAACTGCATACCATGGCTTGAACATGAAGATGTAAAGGAATGAATGATATATTTTTCATTACAAGAAACCCATAAAGTATAATTAAGCACTTATTTAGACTTCAGTGTCAATGCATTTGTATCTTCCCTTTGAGTTTTAATAGGGAGCTGATGCTGTGAACCATATGTACGTATTTATAAATAGCAGACATTAACTTGCTTTGCAGAAACTACTACCATAATGTTAAGTATAATTTTTATTAGTTCAGGCTCATTATCTTAACAGTTTCTCAGAGAACAATGTTCTCCATGAGATGATAGGAGCCTACATTCTATTAATATCAAACCTTAAAAATTTAACATATTAACTGAGCAATACCACTGCAGATATTTTTGTTGATCTTTCCTGTTGACAATCATAGCCTCAGAAATTCTACATATAATGGAACAACAGTGTCAAGAGATTAGCAAAGCTACACCATGATATTGCTGCCTGGCAACAACTTTATTTAACCAGTTGGGCTACAAGGACTTTAAAGTGACATTAACAGCCTTGTGTTAATACGCAGGTGAAAATACTAGCAGGAAATAATAGCCTGCAGAGATACAAACAAATGTAAGTTCTTGAGTGACTTTCCCAACACCTCATATAATCAACAGTTTCCTCACCCTCCCAGTGCCTTCCCTCTCTCAGCCCCATGCTCTCCTTAGGTAAGATCCTTAGGGGACCTACTGAAACCCCATTCTTTTGGTTTGAATTGACAATCAGGTCTTCCACCCAAGAATTCCAATCAAAGCATGTGTCCCAGGTCCTGCCCTTTTCTCTGTGTGTCCTTTGCCTGGACCTCCCCATGTGGCCCCTCAGGATATACTGTGTACTTTCTCTAGAATCTCTATTTCAAATTTACTTCTGGCATGTTGATGAAAAATGGCTCACTATACTGGATCTTATGCTCCACTTAACAAGTGTTAATTTGACAGATTCCTAGCAAACATAGAGTAGTCAAATAAATTATAGTTTTATGCTTTAAATTTAATAATAAATTTAGTTTGTGAGAAATACGAACATGTACATTTCTTTTTATGAACATGCTGCTACTGCTGCTAAGTCACTACAGTCGTGTCCAACTCTGTGCGACCCCATAGACGGCAGCCCACCAGGCTCCCCCATCCCTGGGATTCTCCAGGCAAGAACATTGGAGTGGGTTGCCATTTCCTTCTCCAATGCGTGAAAGTCAAAAGTGAAAGCGAAGTCGTGTCCGACTCTTAGCGACCCCATGGACTACAGCCTACCAGGCTCCTCTGTCCATGGGATTTTCCAGGCAAGAGTACTGGAATGGGGTGCCATTGCCTTCTCCTTTTATGAACATAAATTCTGTCAAAATATGTATATTGCTAAAGGGCAGTGTCCCTTCTTTTTGAAGCTATCTTTAATCTTTTTGAGATTAGCATTCATTTAAAAAGCATTCATAAAGATTAACACACACATATAATGCATGGAAAATACTGTTTGTTGGAAAACTGAAATAAAACATCAGTATTTACTAATTTGTATCAAATTTCCATCTATGAAGAATTGAAGATAATAAAGTAAAACAATATAAATTTGGAGTGTAAGTAGCTATATTAGTAAGACAGAAAATATAATGTCTGAGAGGAAGAATGACAGACAATTGTAAATGTCTTAATGAAGCTGGCAATACTTGGATTGAACACAAAAAAATAGAAATAGGATGTGGTTAAATATGAAAGTAGTGAAAGAAAAAAGTGTCTCCTGGTATTTGGGAACTGATTTGACCATAGCTCCTAGACCTCGGTGTTGTTAGAAGGTCCTTGGCACTCATAGATAGGTTTTAGGGTTCTCTTGTTGAGTGTGGACAATCTCACAGAACTGTCAGCTAATTCACAGTGTGCAACATTAATGAAATGAGACCAAAGCTAAAACCTCAGATGAAAACAAATTCACTGTTCAAATACCTGAAGATACCAAACATTCGCCTCTCCTTAAACTCTCCTCTTCTTCTTAACAGCACACACACAGAGCAAATCCTGCTTTAGGAACCATTCCTAAAGTCTCCTCTGCTGCTGCTAAGTTGCTTCAGTCGTGTCTGACTCTGTGTGACCCCATAGATGGCAGCCCACCAGGCTCCCCCATCCCTGGGATTCTCCATGCAAGAACACAGGAGTGGGTTGCCATTTTCTTCTCCAGTGCATAAAAGTGAAAAGTGAAAGTGAAGTCTCTCAGGCATGTCCAACTCCTAACGACCCCATGGACTGCAGCCTACCAGGCTCCTCCATCCATGAGATTTTCCAGGTAAGAGTACTGGAGTGGGGAGCCATTGCCTTCTCCAAAGTCACCTCACACAGCCCAAATTCTATAAGCATTTCAAAAAAACGTATCTGTTATATTTCTCATTATTCTCTATGGTGCATGTTCTTTCTTGCAGTGAACTATTATACCCAACTTTGAGTATAGGTTTGTTCCAGTGTTTGTATGTCCAGAAGACATTGAGAGCAT
Organism: Bos indicus x Bos taurus; assembly: GCF_003369695.1. NCBI lineage: Eukaryota > Metazoa > Chordata > Mammalia > Artiodactyla > Bovidae > Bos > Bos indicus x Bos taurus. The sequence goes on along the minus strand of NC_040076.1, from coordinate 13,673,912 downwards.
CTGGGAAATATTACTGAAGCTTTTAGAATGCTTTTAACAATGAGTATGGTATCACAGGGACTTCCTAGTGGCTCAGATGGTAAAGAATCTGCTGCCACTGCAGGATACCGAGGTTCCATCCCTGGGTAAGGAAGATCCCCTGGAGAAGGGCATGGCGACTCACTCCAGTATTCTTGCCTGGAGAAACCCATGGACAGAGGAACCTGGAAGGCTACAGTCCACCAGGTTGCAAAGAGTTGGACATGACAAGTGATTTAACACACACATATGCACGTGGTATCACTAACTGCATCACTATGGATTCTAAAACCAAAGGATGAAACAGTTAAGGATTAGAAAAAGTTAATGAAAGGATTATTTACTTATGGATGATAAGAGTAGAGAAAATCAGATAGGGAATTGCAAGGCACTCTGGAATAGTAACATCAGAAAGCATTTATTACCCCCAGACTTGAAAAGGCAGAAGAAGCTATTTCTGGTCCCTAGTGCCAAGGATATAGGACATAGGATATACTGAAGCTATAGCCTTCAGTAGAGAAACTTAATCATTGCTAAATAATTCCTAGGTGACAAAGGAGAAGGACTGAAATATCCCTAACTCCCTTCTCTTATACAGTGTAATCACTGTCAGTACTTTTCAATGACCAGATCCTGCAGAAGACAAAGGCAAGAAAAAATGAGCAATTCTGCATGTAAATCATTAATTAACAGGGGCACATGAAAGTTTGGATGAGGTAGAGATTGTGGAGATTAGACCTAGAGGATAAACAAAATATCCAGCAGTCTAATATAAGAGGCTTAAACAAAAGATGTTGATCTTTTCACCTATGTATAACTTTTCACCTATGTATAATTCTATTCTTTGGCAGACCAGCTTTCCTGAGTTTGTGACCAGTTCAGTCACGTAAGGCACCGCACTGAGAAGGGGACAGGTTTGGTTGAATGCTGTGATGTCACCATCTTACAGTTCTTAATAGTATATATATATATATATATATATTTTTTAGAAAGTTTTGCTTTGAAGATGAAGTTCTATGGGACATGAAGCATGCAAGTGACTGGTGAAACCACACAAAATGTGTCTGTCTGTCACTCTGCCACCGCATTCTCTGTTATTTGTCACCCATTCCCACAAGACATTTGTGAGGTACCCCAAAGTATAAAATTCCATTGCATCCACAATATGTGGGAGCAGGCAAGACAAGGGAAGCCTAAAGTATGTTAGACTACAATAAAGTATACAGTTAAACTTTGTTATGTCTACAATTAAGGAAGGGTATTAATAGTCCAAAGAGGCTCCACTTTCTATCCAGGCAAGAACTTGCTTCAAATGCCAAAGGAAATCAATGATATACTAAGCAAGATATATGCCTAAGGAAACCTATCATATCTTTCCACTCATGTCACCTTTATGATTATCCAACTATATACAATGAAATCCATATAGTCAAAGCTATATTTTTTCCAGTAGTCATATACAGATGTGAGCACCGAACCATAAAGTAGGCTGGGTGCTGAAGAATTGATGCTTTTTTGAATTGTGGTGCTTGAGAAGACTTTTGAGAGTCCCTTGGACTGTGAGGAGATAAACCAGTGACTCCTATAGGAAATCAATTCTGAATATTCACTAGAAGGACTGATGCTAAAGGTGAAGCTCCAATACTTTGGCCACCTGATGCAAAGAGCCAAGTCATTGGAAAAGACTCTAATGCTTGGAAAGATTGAAGGCAAGAGGAGAAGGGGGCAACAGACAACGAGATAGTTCAAGGGCATCATCGACAAAATGAACATGAGTTTGAGCAAACTTTGGGATATAGTAAAAGACAGTGAAGCCTGGCATGCTGCAGTCCATGGGGTCAGAAAGAGTGAGACACTACTAAGCGACTAAATAAGAACATACAATGAAAATAATAACATAGAAGAAAAGGGAAAGACAGAATGAACCATAGTTCTTTCCTTTCAGTTCTTTTTTTTACTCATTAGTAGGATGAAGAGTGAAAATGGAGAGTGAAAAAGTTGGCTTAAAGCTCAACATTCAGAAAACGAAAATCATGGCATCCGGTCCCACCACTTCATGGGAAATAGATGGGGAAACAGTGGAAACAGTGTCAGACTTTATTTTTCTGGGCTCCAAAATCACTGCAGATGGTGACTGCAGCCATGAAATTAAAAGACGCTTACTCCTTGGAAGGAAAGTTATTACCAATCTAGATAGTATATTCAAAAGCAGAGACGTTACTTTGCCAACAAAGGTTCGTCTAGTCAAGGCTATGGTTTTTCCTGTGGTCATGTATGGATGTGAGAGTTGGACTGTGAAGAAAGCTGAGCACCGAAGAATTGATGCTTTTGAACTGTGGTGTTGGAGAAGACTCCTGAGAGTCCCTTGGACTGCAAGGAGATCCAACCAGTCCATTCTGAAGGAGTTCAGCCCTGGGATTTCTTTGGAAGGAATGATGCTAAAGCTGAAAATCCAGTACTTTGGCCACCTCATGCGAAGAGTTGGCTCATTGGAAAAGACTCAGATGCTGGGAGGGATTGGGGGCAAGAGGAGAAGGGGACGACAGAGGATAAGATGGCTGGATGGCATCACCGACTCAATGGACGTGAGTCTGAGTGAACTCTGGGAGTTGGTGATGGACAGGGAGGCCTGTCGTGCTGTGATTCATGGGGTCGCAAATAGTTGGACACGACTGAGCGACTGATCTGATCTGATCTGAGGATGAAGAGAGAGTATTGGTAGAGTGCGCACATGTCAAGAAGTGAAGTCCGAATTTCTAAGTTAGTTTTAAGCAAAGTTTTCATTTCAATGGTAAGAACAAAATAACAATGCATGTACAAGTTATGGGACATGAATTGTGTCATTTTAGTTAATGCAAATGCTAAATGCTATTATATTTGCAATTAAAACTGAAATTGTATAAAGAATAAATTGGACATGTCATGCTAAAAATTTTAAAGTTTTTCTTTATGTTAAATTAAAGTAGAAAACATCAAGACAATAATAGAGACTATGGGGGAAAGAGTAAACTTTATATTTTATTACTTTTAACAACACCTTTTTGCTATTTTATGAAGAAAGTAGTCTCAACTTTTTAATTTTTTTTTTTTTAAATTATGCACTTGTTCAGTTGCTCAGTCACATCCAACTCTTTGCAACATCATCGACTACAGCCTGCCAGGCTTCCCTGTCCTCCACAATCTCCCAAAGCTTGCTCAAATTCTTATCCATTGAATAAGTGATGTCATCCAATCATCTCATCCTCTGTCATCTCCTTCTCCTTCTGCCTGCAATTTTTCCCAGAATCAGGGTCTGTTCCAATGAGTTCGCTCTTCACATCAGGTGGCCAAAGTATTGGAGCTTCAGCTTCAGCGTCAGTCCTTCCAATGAATATTCAGAACTGATTTCTTTTAGGATTGACTGGTTTGATCTCCTTGCAGTCCAAGGGACTCTCAAGAGTCTTCTTCAACACCACAGTTCAAAAGCATCAGTTCTTTGGCACTCAGTGTTCTTTATGGCCCAACTCTTGGATCCATACATGACTAGTGGAAAAACCATAGCTTTGACTATACTGACATTTGTTGGAAAAGTAACATCTCTGCTTTTTAATATGCTGTCTAGGCTTGTCATAGCTTTTCTTCCGAGGAGCAAGCATCTTAATTTCATGGCTGCAGTCACCATCTGCAGTGATTTTGGAGCCCAACAAAATAAAGTCTTTCACTGTTTCCATTGTTTCTTCATCTAAACGCAATGAGGTGATGGGACTGGATGCACTAGTCTTCAAAAATTTTGTAGCCAGCTCTTACAGCAGCTGCAAAAATGTATAGTATCTCTATCAGCTTTCTCATGAAACATGTGCCTTCCTTTTCCCTCATGTTTGTAATGTGATCATGGAAGTTCCAAGACTGTTTTCATTCAGAATTGACAAAACACAGGAAGAGAAAACTACTTTCTTCACATATGACTTTCTCTTCTATCAAGAGGAAAACTCTGTTTCAGAATTCTTCCAGTCATCCACCCCTTGCTTGCAGAAGGTGATTCATGTTCTAGTGAAAAGGAAGACAATAGTTTGAGGGCCTGACACTGTTAATTTCTATGGAGGGAGACTCAGAGCCATAAAAAACCAAGGACAAATTATTTTGAGAAACTAGCAACAGTGTGTGCCACATTATGAATACCTATTAAGTTACACACTAAAATGGCAACTTGGCTGGTGATGTTAGCACTTTCTTTCAGTTGACTTTTCTTTTTTACCAATTGATAAGCACTATCCCTAGATTTATTTATATATTTCAAATCACTGTTAAATGGCTTCCATCCACAATAAATAAATTAGAACTTTATCATTTTTATAAATGCATGCAATGCATAAACTTCTGAAAGTGCAAGCTTTTATAGGCATATCTTTCAGTCTTTATTACTTTCTAAATATTTTAATTTATTCAGTATCTGACTTTAGGGCTTCCCAGGTGGCTTAGTGGTAAAAATTTGCCTGCCAATGCAGGAGACACAGAAGACACAGGTTTGGTCCCTGGGCCAGGAAGATCCCCTGGAGAAAGAAATGGCAACCCACTCCAGTATTCTTGCATGTAGAATCCCATGGACAGAGGAGCTTGGCATACTCCAGTCCATAGGGTTGTAAAGGTTCAGACAAGACTGAGCAACTGAGTACATACAGCACAACTGACTTTATAAAAATATCTCTTTTTTTGGTTCACAGTATCTCATATCAATGAACAAAAGGAAATGAGATCATTTTCCTAATACATTTGTCAAATTAAATATATAATGCTTTACTATAACTTGCAAAATAATAGAGGGCATTGTGGATGTGTGTATGATACATTATGAGACAAAGTGCTAGATAATTTCATTACTTCACATTTGAAATAATGGTCACATACTGCCATCTCCTGTTTACTAAATAAAAATAAACACACCACACACACACACACACACATACACATATCTTTGTGCATGCACACGGAAGCTCAGAGGGAGAAAGTAAGAAAAATTTAGGGGCTTTGAGATGACAAGAATGTTCTAGAGAGAGCTATTTTAAAAACTGAGTTATTAAAGAAATAGGTCATTTTTAAAGCCAGAATCGACTAAAGAAAATGAAAAAACTTTTCAAAAATTGAATTTTGTTGTTTTATTTTATTTTTTAATTTAAATGTATTTATTTTAATTGGAGGCTAATTACTTTACAATATTGTATTAGTTATAAGACTAAAAATTTATTAGAAAGTCATGGATATAGCAATTAGGACACATTAGATGGCAAAAAGTTATAATACAAGTCCATTTTTCCTAAATCCTGAACAGGAAATCCAGCTTAGGCCTGCAGGTGTAGGGTATATCTGTACTACAGGGGAGAAGTAATTAGTCCTTTGAAGCCTTAAATCAAGAAGAAAGGTCTTACCACACTCCTATTAATCTCAAACACCATTTTATTGAAGTTGACAGCATCCTTGTTGGACTGCAGTTCTATGAGATAAGTAAATTCCCCCATCTGAAGCACACTTAGAGCGTATATCCTAGAAAATTCCTGCACAGGTTTGAGGAGCATCCATGCTCTGAGTATCCTATTTTCTGTCCATAAGATTTAAAAAGAACTACCTCTAAAGAGGGCTTCCCACATGGCGCAGTGGCAAATGCAAGAGATGCAGGAGATTTCCCTGGAGAAGGAAATGGCAACTCACTCCAGTATTCGTGTCTGGGAAATCTCATGGACAGAGGACCCTGGTGGGTTACAGTCCATGGGGTCTCAAAAAGTCATAACTGAGCATGCAGGCATAGGCACATGGGGGTTTCTAAAAAACCATTAGGGCTTGACTTTAAAACACTTTAATGTTGCCTCATATGTAATTTAGAACAAATAATTAATGAGCTTTGTCATGAATTAATAATACAATGTTAAAAATTGATTAATTAATTGGGATCATTTGCCATGCAAAGCCTCATATTTTCCATGTTGTCCAGTTCCACTAGTTTATCAACTGCTATAGGTATAAACTTAGGGCCTATGAACATACTACATGATTTGCTCATCAGTTTTCAGAACTATTTCTCAAAAGATTTACACCAATCCAATCCCTTTGCTTCTTATTTTCTTGAAACTATATAGCCACCTGCCACTGTGATTTAATTTATATTGTTTCCCTTGCATATTACTAAGAATCATAGAATATACTTTGTTTTACTGTTTTTAATCTACCTACTCTCTCTTTTTTGTTTTTTTAAACTAAAGTTTCTCCTTATTGCCTAGCTCTTTGCTCAGTTTTTAAAAAATGCCAGTGGGAAAGATTAATAAAGATTTCCTGCAGCTTTCCTAATTTTCCCTTGTAGTGCATAAGTATTAGTCACTCAGTAATGTCCCACTCATCACGAACCCATGGACTGTAGCCCACCAGGCTCCTCTTTCCATGGAATTCACCAGGCAAGAATACTGGGGATCAAAGCCAGGTTTCCTGCATTGCAGGCAGATTCTTTTCTATCTGAGCCACCAAGGAAGCCCCTTATAGTACCTAATCAATGTTTTGTTTTTGTTGCTCTGATGCCTTTACTTTTTTTTTTTTTTACTGATATGTGTCATTCCCCATGGTAATTGTATTTACTTATCAAATTTTATTTTTCTATTTTGACTTATGTGCTAGTATTTCTTCTTTAATGATTACATACATCCTTCAATCTTTTACAAAAGTGTCCATGAATGGTGTTGCAAAATCTACATGTCATGACATTTCATATAAATACTGAACATTACATGAACATCAATTAAAAAACAATCAACAAACAGAACAACATCAACATAATCAGAAGATAATATATATTGTGATCCAAATTATGGTCCCAGTGCCACTCACCAGTATTATCTGTTACAGTATTTTGTGTTTCTGTCAATCTGAATCAACTGGTAATTTTTATATTCCATATTTTTATTTCTTATTTTTTGGACCACAATGCATGGCTTGTGGGATTTAGTTCCCTGACCAGGGACTGAACTCGTGGACTGTAGCAGTAAAAGCTCTGAGTTCTAACAACTGGACAACCAGGGAATTCCCAGATGCCATTCAAAGGAATATTTTTTTCTTGAATCACAAGTATAATGTTCTTGCTTTTCTTTGCTTTATCTTTTCTTCTTTTTGCTTTTATTCTCATTTATTTCCTGTACTACTTTCTTTCCTCCATTCTTCTTTCACTTATTCATTAAATACGGAGCACCTGTTTTTACTATGTATTCTAAGTTTGTAAGACATAACAATGATGAAAATGTAGAATACTTCTGCCAGCATGATGTTGGGAAGACAGATGATTTAAAATATGCCAATAAATATCATAATTTGATAAATATTATAAGAAAAGGGGCTTCCCAGGTATTGCCAATGGTAAAGAGCCCACCTGCCAATGCAAGAGACTAGAGACACAGGTTCGATCCCTGGATCAGGAATATCCCCTGGAGGAGGGCATGGCAACCCACTCCAGTATTCTTGCCTAGAGAATCCCGTGGACAGAGGAGCCTGGTGGGCTACAGTCCAAGGGTCACAAAGAGTCAGACATTACTAAAGCATCTTAGCATGCACACATATGAGAAAAATTAATCTGAGTAAGACCTATGAATATTGAGAGCAAGGAGATTTTTGCTTTTTGTAAAGGATGATGAAGGAAAAGCTAAAAGAAAAACTACAATGTAAACACAGACTTAAAACAAGTGAGTGCCCAAATGAGTTAGATATCTGAGCAAGAGAATTTTACACAGAGGAAATCTTAGGAGGAATATTCATCAGAGTTAAGATGAGCTCTATCTTGTCTTCCATATTTGGGGTGGAAAAAAAATGGTGCAATGAGCTATGATTATTATGGAATAAATATATTACCCAGGTGTGGCATGAATAAAAAGTAAAGATGCGTCATTTAGGATGGTTTAAATAGTTTATTTCTCCCTCAAGTATATGTGCAGGAAGCTTTTCCAAAGCCAGAAAAAGAGGTTTTCAGACTCATAGACCCATGACTTTTCCTCTCCTGTTGATCTGCACGACACTACAGACAGTCCCAAATGACTGTTCTGGCTCTTGCCATTGAGAGTCACTGTAGTCACTAAAGGGAATGGTACACTTTGTCCATTTGAGGTCATAATTTGGTCTGCATCCATTGCTTGCACTCTAATCTACATGAGGTCAGAATCTATACCTAAGGCAATGTCTGCAGAGAAGCTGAGAAAAATATGTTTAGGTAGGCACCCAGGGGCCCATGGGAAACTTATAGAGATACAGAAAATGAGTATCACATATACTTCGAGATAGTTACCAGTTCTTGTCACACTATACACCCATGATGATTTAATAATAATAATTTTCTGATTTTAATTATATTCTAAACATAGAATGGCATATCTGCTCAACACTTTGATTTTATGTATTCATACTCAGTAGTAGTTACTATTGATGATGTTTGCTTAATTTTTGCATATAAAAATTTACTCAGGTTTTATGTCCTAATGTATACTAAATATGTACAAAAGGTCTGTGTTCCATGGATATTTGAATGAAAGGTGTATTGTCTCTTTATAGAAAATGTGATTCACAGGTGATTATTAAATATAACATGCAATATACATGATTGAATAAATCAAAGATTGATATTTGTGTTTGGAATATATTGGGTACTATATTTATTGAAATTGTGGATGTTTAAAGAATCATTGCATCATATATATTAATACAAAAACTTGATTCTTATCTCTGTTATAAGCTATGAGCAAATTAGTTAATAGTCATATTTTACTTTATAAAATACTAATTTGCATGACACTTCACAAATACATTTCCCAATGAGTAAGGTTAATATTTTAGCAGTTAAATCAAGTTCTGCAGCCAAGATCCTATTGCCCAAAATATAATGTGTTGTTAATTCCTTTCTAAACATATTTCATTGTCATAAAAGAATGAAAAAATTCTCAATTATTCTACTTCTTTATTTTGCACAGTAAAGGAGAACTCAAATCCTGTATACACAGCATATAGTTCTGAAAATAGTGAAGGATAAATAAGATATGATGTAAAGTATTTGCAAAATAGTTCTAAATCTTTATTCAATGAATGAGAAAACCTTCTACATACTAATTAAGTATCTAAATTTATAATTCGTCCTTACTTGTTATTTGCTTCCTGAGTTCTTCATTCCCAGTGAAATAGTTCTGAGGTAAGTTGTATGATTCAGTGGCCTTTAAAATAAAATTGAAATATTTGATTTTTCAACTTTTCTTTACTTCTCTCTCTCTCACTGCATGGAGTCTATAAACCCCAGTAGAATTAATTGCCTAATTACAGGGAATAAAAAAGAATGCTTTGAAAGATTGAAATGTGTGTTTCCTGCCGTGGAGATTGTACCTGACCACCTGACCTACACAGTTTGCACCCATTAAAGAAAGAAAATAAGCACCTACATGGATACACAATTTTAACCTGATAATAAGTATAACACAAATGCTCCATAATTTTAAGTCATTTTGTATTCTAATAACCAAGTCTGGAGCTGCTGCAGTAGTTAATCCTTATCCATAACCATTTATCATTTTATAAATAAGCTCCAACTTTATTGTTTTAATTGTTTTCTTGGTACAACTTAAGTGTGTAGCAGAAAATTAGGCAATAAGAGAAACATTAATCGTAGCTGGATCTATAGCACCATGGAGGAAATTTGCCAGCGACAAGATCTGCAGAATTTTATGAACAAAACTTACAAAGTTCATGGACATAGACCTGGGAGAGAAATATATGCATTCTAATGAAGACATGTATTTTATCTATTAATTTATAGTAGAGTGTAGTTGCTTTATAATGTTATGTTAGTTTCTGAAAGTTCAGTCGTGTCTGACTCTTTGTGACCCCAACGGATTATACAGTCCATGAAATTTTCCAGGCCAGAATACTGGAGCTGGTGTGTTAGTTGCTAAGTTGTATCCCACTCTTTGTGACCCCAGGACTGTAGCCTGCCAGGCTCCTCTTGTCTGTTGAATTCTCCAGTAGGTTGCCATTCCCTTCTCCAGGGGATCTTCCCAATCCAGGGACTGAACCCTGGTCTCCTGCATTGCAGGCAGATTCTTTATCCTCTGAGCCAACAGGGAAGCCATTCCCTTCTCCAGGGGATCTTCCCAACACAGGGATCAAACCCAGGTCTCCCACATTGCATGTGGATTCTTTACCATCTGAGCCACCAGGGAAGATCATGTTAGATTCTACTTGTACTGTAAAGTGAATCAGTTATATTATGTTTATGTACCCCCTCTCAAACATAGACAGTGTATTAAAAAGAAAAGAAATCCCTTTGCCAACAAAGGTCCAGCTAGTCAAAGTTATGGTTGTTCCAGTAATCATGTACAGATGTGAGATCTGGACCATAAAGAAGGCTGAGTGATGAAGAATCGATACTTTCAAATTGTGGGGCTGGAGAAGACTCTTGAAAGTCCCTTGGAATGCAAGGACATGACTTAGCGACTGAATGAGCACTAGCTCAGCCGTGGACAGGAACAGAATTCAGGGTGCTTGAAGTTATCAGCTTTGGTGGATGAAAAATGATAAAGTCACTAACTACAGACTCAAATTAGATTAATTTTGTTGAAAGGAAAAGATGTCAGTGTAAGTCATGCCACTTTCTGCCATTTGTAAGATAATCTCGGTAGCTGTAGAAAATGTGACCATGGTACAAAGGGGACATTATTGATAGCTTAGACTAGAAGTGGGTCAGGAAATATCTAGGTATCCATTTCAAATGCCTCAAAATGCTTTAAAAATGAAAGTGGGTCTCAAGATTAAAACAGGCTGAAGATTGGGACTGAGTGGTGAAAAAAGAGAAATAAATCAGAAAAGAAACACAAAAGAGAGAGGCCATGGTTCAGAAAAAGTGCTAATGAATTCTAAACGGAAGCTTTTAAAACCAGAGTAGAAATTTAGGCACAATAAAGGTTTAGTATCAGAGATTATTAAGAGTACTATGTGAGTAGTTTAAATTCTGTTCCCAGGGTAAGAAACGGTACACTTTATTTTGAAAAATAAGCAGAGGTATTCAATGTTGTGAGATGCTAAAAAGACACTTTTGTAGCAAAATGTAGTAAAACTAAGAGAAGAGTTTAACAATCAAAAATTTAGCAAGAAATTCATCTGTGCACTGGCAGTGTTTTTTTGGTGCCCTTTTCCATTCAGTCAGACATTTTAGTTATAAAGAGTCCCTCAATGACTTTCCCTATTTTGTAAATCTGTGGTCATTAAAACAATCAATCATCAGCCTTCTACTCTGTCTTAATTGAATAATTTCTCCAAATGATGTAAAAGTGTAGGAATTTAAATGGCATAAGGTTTAAAAATGTTTGATGCTTGAAGTTCTAATCATGGCTTCTGAAGTAGTGTTTTCAAATCAAACTGAATTAGAAACAAAATATTGAATTAACATTTTTTATTTGTTTGTTTGTTTTATGATTTCTTTAAGTAATCTCTCAGTTTTGGAGGGAAAATAGGGTCTGAACTGAGATAGGCACTTCAAGTTGAAAACCACTTCTTATCATGATGATATGAGATTTCATTTTTCTTTGAATAAATAAAACCTAACAGGAAAAGTATTCTAATGCCTGCTGCTGCTGTTTCTGTTGCTAAGTTGCTTCAGTTGTGTCCGACTGTGTGCGACCCCATAAAAGGCAGCTCACTAGGCTCCACCGTCCCTGGGATTCTCCAGGCAAGAACAACTGGAGTGGGTTGTCATTTCCTTCTTCAATGAATGAAAGTGAAAAGTGAAAGTGAAGTCGGTCAGTTGTGTCTGACTCTTAGCGACCCCATGGACTGCAGCCTACCAGGCTTCTCCGTCCATGGGACTTTCCAGGCAAGAGTACTGGAGTAGGTTGCCATTGCCTTCTCCATTCTAATACTTAGTGAATTTCAAATAATAAACTGCATGTAACTAACCATGTTGTTAAGTCTTCTTACTTGGGGGTTAGTTATTATTTATCTTGAGATCATGTACCAGATAGATTGCATCTTCTTGGCTATATAATAGAGTGAGATTTCTTTCTAACTTCACAATCTCTTAACAGTTTACCTGGGCTTCTAAGGTAACACAGTGGTAAAGAATCTGCCTGGCAATGCAAGAGACATGAGATGTGGGTTTGATCCCTGGGTCGGGAAGATCCCCTGGAGTAGAAAATGGCAACCTGCTCCAGTATTCTTGCCTGGAAAGTTCCATGGCCAGAAGACCCTGGTGGGCTACAGTCCATGGGGTAGTAGAGTCAGACATGACCAAGCAACTCAACACACAAACAAAATTAGTTTACCTAGAATGAACATCACAATCTGGTTTAATGTCTACTCAATAATTAAAAGGTTTCTTTCTTTTCTACCTTTGTGGAGAGGTTTACAGGGTTGCAAGGGAATATCTTGTTTTAATTAAATTTTCTATATGCTATATATCATATATATATATATATATATATTTTTTTTTCCTGCTCTAGTAAGTACTTGGGAATTTTAGTCACAACTGTTCTTCTAATAATCTCTGAGCGAGAAATGGAGAAAGGGGTTATTGTAGCTCAAAAATTATCTGAACCAAAATTGTCATTGTTTCTCACTGTAAACTATGTTCAGGGTACAGGTTGATCTCATATGAATGTGATTAACTCATATAATGATTTACTTTGAAAGACAAAAACCTTCATCTCTTGTCCACATCTGCATTCTATCAGTCTCCCATTTTCCATCTGTAGTTTGTGTTTCCTAGTATCTAGTAAGTTCAATGCTTTTCAGCAGTGCCAAACTTGTAGGGTTAAAAGCTTGGTAAGAAGAATGATGGGTATAGTTTTTAAAGGATAAGGTAATGAATTCCACACACACACATATTCACACATGAACATTCATTCATTCAATTACAAAGATCTTTCCAAGAAAATGAAATAGTGTTCTCCAGTTCCTTTATCTTTTGATGCAGTCTTTAACATGCTCATTGACCTTTTGAAATTATTATAAATGGTCCATAAACAAAGGTATATGAGATTAAATTATATTTACCCATGTCTAGCCTTCAGTTCATTCACGCATGTCCTACTCTTTGAGGGCCCATGAACCACAGCACACCAGGCCTCACTGTCCATCACCAACTCCTGGAGTTTACCCAAACTCATGTCCATCAAGTCAGTGATGGCAACCAGCCATCTCATGCTCTGTCATCCCCTTCTCCTGCCCTCAATCTTTCCCAGCATCAGGGTCTTTTTCAATGAGTCAGCTCTTCACATCAGGTGGCCAAAGTATTAGAGTTTCAGCTTCAACATCAGTCCCTCCAATAAACACCCAGGACTGATTTCCTTTAGAATGGACTGGTTGGACTTCCTTGCAGTCCAAGGGACTCTCAAGAGTCTTCTCCAACACTACAGTTCAAAAGCATCAATTCTTTGGCACTCAGCTTTCTTTATAGTCCAACTCCCACATCCATACATGACTACTGGAAAAACCATAGCCTTGACTAGATGGATCTTTGTTGGCAAAGTAATTTCTCTGCTTTTTAATATGCTGTCTAGGTTGGTCATAACTTTCCGTCCAAGGAGTGTCTTCTAACTTCATGGCTGCAGTCACCATCTACAGTGATTTTGGAGCCCAGAAAAATAAAGTCAGCCACTGTTTCCCCATCTATTTGCCATGAAGTGATGGGACTAGATGCCATGATCTTAAGTTTTCTGAATGTTGAACTTTAAGCCAACTTTTTCACTCTCCTCTTTTACTTTCATCAAGAGGCTCCTTAGTTTTTCACTTTCTGCCATAAGGGTGGTGTCATCTGCATATCTGAGGTTATTTGATATTTCTCCCAGCAATCTTGATTCCAGCTTGTGCTTCCTCCAGCCCAGCGTTTCTCATGATGTACTCTGCATAAAAGTTAAATAAGCAGGGTGAAAACATACAGCCTTGATGTACTCTTTTTCCTATTTGGAACCAGTCTGTTGTTCCATGTCCAGTTCTAACTGTTGCTTCCTGACCTGCATACAGGTTTCTCAAGAGGCAGGTCAGGTGGTCCGGTATTCCCATCTCTTTCAGAATTTTCCACAGTTTATTGTGATCCACACAGTCAAAGGCTTTGGCATAGTCAATAAAGAAGAAACAGATGTTTTTTCTGGAACTCTCTTGCTTTTTCGATGATCCAGTGGGTGTTGGCAATTTGATCTCTGGTTCCTCTGCCTTTTCCAAAACCAGCTTGAACATCTGGACGTTCACATATTTCTGAAGCCTGGCTTGGAGAATTTTGAGCATAACTTTACTAGTGTGTGAGATGTTTGTGAGGTAGTTTGAGCATTGTGAGGTAGTTTGAGCATTCTTTGGCATTGGTGGCTCATATGGTAAAGCACATGCCTACAATATGGGCAACCACAGTTCGATCCTTAAGTCAGGAAAATCCCCTGGAGAAGGAAATGGCAACCCAATCCAGTACTCTCGCCTGGAAAATTCCATGGATGGAAGAGCCTAGTAGGCTACAGTCCATGGGGTTGCAAAGAGTGGGAAACAACTGAGCAACTTCACTTTCTTCTTTTCTTTCTTTCTTTGGGATTAGAATGAAAACTGACCTTTTTCAGTCCTGTGGCCACTGCTGAATTTTCCAAATTTGCTGACATATTGAGTGCAGCACTTGCACAGCATCATCTTTTAAGATTTGAAATAGCTCAACTGGGATTCCATCACCTCCACTAGCTTTGTTCATAGTGCTGCTTCCTAAGGCCCAATTAACTTCACATTCCAGGATGTCTGGCTCTAGGTGAATGATCACATCATCATGGTTGACTGGGTCATGAAGATATTTTTTATACAGTTCTGTGTATTCTTGCCACCTCTTCTTAATATCCTCTGTTTCTGCCAGGTCCATACCATTTCTGTCTTTTATTTAGCCCATCTTTGCATGAAATGTTCCCTTGGTATCTCTAATTTTCTTGAAGAGATCTCTAGTCTTTCCATTCTATTGTTTTCCTCTATTTCTTTGCATTGATCGCTGAGGAAAGCTTTCTTATCTCTTCATGCTATTCTTTGGAACACTTCAGTCAAATGGGTCTAGCATAAGAGTCGAGTATCTGTTGGAACTTTCTTTTTTTTTTTTTTAAATTTTATTTTATTTTTAAACTTTACATAATTGTATTAGTTTTGCCAAATATCAAAATGAATCCGCCACAGGTATACATGTGTTCCCCATCCTGAACCCTCCTCCCTCCTCCCTCCCCCTACCATCCCTCTGGGTCGTCCCAGTGCACTAGCCCCAAGCATCCAGTATTGTGCATCGACTGGCAACTCGTTTCTTACATGATATTTTACATGTTTCAATGTCATTCTCCCAAATCTTCCCACCCTCTCCCTCTCCCACAGAGTCCATAAGACTGTTCTATACATCAGTGTCTCTTTTGCTGTCTCGTACACCGGGTTATTGTTACCATCTTTCTAAATTCCATATATATGCGTTAGTATACTGTATTTATGTTTTTCCTTCTGGCTTACTTCACTCTGTATAATAGGCTCCAGTTTCATCCACCTCATTAGAACTGATTCAAATGTATTCTTTTTAATGGCTGAGTAATACTCCATTGTGTATATGTTGTTGGAACTTTCTTGATGCTTTTTACAAAGGGAAGTTCAACAGACCCTTGGTCCTTCTTATTTATGGTAGTTTTAGGTCTCCAGATTTTGTATCTAAGCATCCAACTATCACTTCATTTCTAGAGGCAAGAAATGCACAAATAGTGTATATTATTTGTAATATTGATAAGATGCAATGCTATTAACCCACATTTTATTGAATGTTTGCTATTTACCAGCACTAAAATAATTTTTTCTACATTATTTTACACAATCTGAATGGCTTTCACTGACCAACGAACTATATATCATTATGATTCTAGAAATGTTAGAAGTTGTAATTGAGAATCAAGTGTCAAAGTCAAGGATTTCTACAGTCTGACTACAAAGCCTATACCTTTAACCCTTATACTTTAACAAATATATTTGGTAATTAATGGCAAGCTTGGAATAAACAAATTAGTTTGTACATCACTGCTATGATTTCAGTGTTTATTCTCAATGTTTATTCCCCCAAATTCATATGTTGAAATCTTAATCCCCCCAAATGATATCAGTAGGTAGGCCATTTAGGAGATGCTGATGTCATGATATTATAGGATTAGTGCCTCAGGAAAGAGACTCCAGAAAGATCCCTAGCTCCTTCCACTACATGAGGACATAAGAACTCTCTGACTCAGAAAAGAACCGTCATCAGGCATTCCTGCACCTTCAACTCACAATTCCAGCCTCTAGAACAGTGAGATTTTTTTTTTTTTTTTAAATAAGCTTTTCAGCCTGTGGTAGTTTGTCGGTAATGTTCAGTTGCTCAGTTGTGTCTGACTCTTTGCAACCCCATGGACTGCAGCATGCCAGGCTTCCCTGGTAGTTTGTTAGAACAGCCAAAAAACAGATAGAGACATGATGTAACACCCATTGCGGTGACTGATAGCTTTGTCCTTCAGTTAGGTGGCTCAAAACATTGAGAACAGATAGCCATATGGTTAATATCAGTTATAAGACATGAAGTGAAGTGAAAGTCACTTGGTCATGTCCGACTCTTTGTGACCCCATGGACTATACAGTCCACGGAATTCTCCAGACCAGATAACTGGAGTGGGTAGCTTTTCCTTTCTCCAGGGGATCATCCCAACCCAAGGATCGAACCCAGGTCTCCCACATTGTAGGCAGATTCTTTACCACTGAGCCACCAGGGGAGCCCACAGAAAAATGATGGTGTAGTTATAAGAATGGCTGGAATTTGGATACAAGGTCTAGTGGTATTATGGAAAGTGAAAGTGACAGAGAAGAAGCCTAGTACACTAATTTTGTGGATTTATGAGAGGTATTTTCATAAGCACAGAAAAGAAGGATAAAGGATTTGAGTAGCAGATTTTTGTGTGTGTGTGTGTGTGATTAAGGTATTGAGTTGCAAACACATTTTTTGGTTCTATTATTATCATTCAAATAATCACCAGATCACAACTATTGTATCTATGTTTTGTAAAAGGTCAAACCATATGTGATCTATTAAAATATTTATCTAAAATTCTGTACATGTAACCTAGTTTTATTCCTCACTCATAATTATAATCCTCATAGACAAAAAATCTCCAGCTACCAGGAAATTATTTGTCTAATATGCATTGCAGTTAGGTAGTGCTAAATATATTAACACTTTAGCAGAGGTTAGCAAAGATAATAACACGGTAAGTAATAGCCTCAAAGTTTCAAAAAGTAAAATTTCCATTTAAACTGTTTCTTAGGATGAGCAGGATTTTTTGAGGAAAACTTATAGGAAACGACAGCATTTGCTGCAGATATTACGCCAAGGACCAATATAGCGATTTAGAGAAGAGCACTGCAGTTAAAGGAACTGATGGTGGCTTGGAAATGGCAGAGATCATGTGGTATGTTGAAGTTTTGTAAGAAATTCACTTAATCATGTAAGTATAGGCTTATACTTGGCAGGTGGCTCAGTGGTAAAAGAATCTGCCTGCCAAGTAGGAGACCCTGGTTGAATCCCTGAGTGGGGAAGATCCTCTGGAGAAGGAAATGGCAACCCACTCCAGTATTCTTGCCTGGGAAATTCCATGGGCAGAGGAGCCTGGTGGGCTACATTTCATGCAGTCACAAAAGAGTCTGACACAACCAAGTGACTGACTAACCAACAAACCAACCAATAGGCTTATTTAGTACCTTTAAATGTCTGAAACATTGTGAATATTTCTGTAATGAGGAAGAATCAGAGACGCTTGTAAAATATCAAAATACACATGAAATATTTAGCTAAAACAAAATAAAATTTTTATATTTTTTAAAAATAAAATTTTGTGATTTTATATCAGCTTGTTTAAAGATTATGAAAACTTTATTATAATAAATTTCCTACTGTTATAATTTCTTATTGTTAGTATGGGCCAATGGTCTCCCTCACTATATAAACAATTACTCTGATATCATTAGGATTTGTTTACAATTTCTCAAGTTCTGTGGGGAAAAACAAGCCAGAATAATGACTGTTCACCCTTGAGTTATTCCTTTATACGACAATAGAGCATGAATAGCAATAAAATCACTCCAGGAAGATGTCAGCAAGCCACAGTTCTAATGTAGTTGACTGAACCTCTTCAATGTGGTTGAAAATAATAATGAAACATTGATCCAACCACCCTATTCTCATGTCCCTCTTTTCTTCCTCTTTGTAGACAAGTGTATTATACATCATGATCAAGGTGCTGAATTATCTATAGAGTTTTTCTAAATGATTAATAAATAATAACACTAATTTCTTGCCATGTAAAGCAACGCCTATTTGGGTAAGGGAGCCCATTTTTCTTAGTCTGAATGAGAACATCTGTAATTAAACTATATCTTTGGGGTCTGACATGATGCCTATATTTCACCTTGTGTCTTAAGTCTAGTTTATTTTTTATCCCTTTAGAAAATATATTGTGTGAATACTGACCATCGTCATTATAACTTTCAGTTTACTCCTCTAAGGAATAATAAACAGCCAGAAAATTGTCTGACTTTGTGAACTTGCTATATTATCCAGGTAACTCTGAGTGAGTAAAAGTCACTCAGGTGTGTCCAACTCTTTGTGACCCCATAGGTTGTAGCCTGCCAGGCTCGTCTGCCCATGGGATTCTCCAGGCAAGAATACTGGAGTTGGGTGTCACTGCCTTATCCAGGAGATCTTTCTGAGCCAAGGAACAAACCCAGGTCTATTGAACTGCAGGCAGTTTTTAAAGGTTTCTTAGGAATTTATAAATAAATATCTTTGAATGATTAAAGATATTTTAACTTCTTATTTTCCAATGTTATGACTTTTTTTTTTCCTTGACTCACTTTACGGACTAGGATTTATAGTACAATATTGAGTAGAAATGGTGATGAGGGATATCTTAGCTTTTCTTCCATTCATGAGAACAAGGTGTTTAATATTTGAAATATTAATTATAATATAAATGGCAATTACACATTTACCAAATGTTGAAATTCACTTCTGTTATGGATTGATTGTATAACCCCCTGCCCTGAAATGAATTTATTTATGTTCTAATTCACAGTATCTGAGAACATGATCATATTTGGAAATAGAATAACAGATATAATTAGTTGTTCAGATGAAGTGACTGTGGGGCTTCTATGGTGGTCCACTGGTTAAGACTCTGTTCTTCCAATGCAAGGGCCGTGGATTCAGTCCATCGTTGGAGAACTAAGATACCATATGTCACGGGGCATGGCCAAAAAACAAAACAAACAAACAAAAACATGAACTGATACTGGAATAAGGTGGGCCCCTAATCCAATACAGCTCTTGTCTTTATTAAAAAAAAAAAGGAAATTTGGAGGTAGATAGGGAAAACAACTTATGAAGACTGGATTTTGCTACCATAAGCCAAAGAACCACCAGAAGCTAAATGAAAGACCTAGAATAGATCTTCCCTGACACATTCAAAGTCAGAAACCACCAGTTTATATTTCTTTTGGCCAAATTTCTGGTATTTGGCCACCAGAACTGAGAGGCAATACATTTCTACTGTTCTAAGTCTCTGGCTTTGTGGTAATTTTGTTACAACAGTCTTAGCAAACTAGTATGACTTACATTCCTAGTTCTCTGAGATTTCTTTTAAAAAACCATGAATATCTAATTATTTTTATTTTCTGCTTCTATTGAGATAAGCTATGAGTTTTCTTCTTTGTGCTTTTAACGTGGTGAATACTATCATATTCACTGGACTGCAAGGAGACCCAACCAGTCCATCCTAAAGGAAATCAGTCCCGAGTGTTCATTGGAAGTACTGATGCTGAAGCTGAAATTCCAATACTTTGGCCACCTGATGTAATGAACTGACTCATTAGAAAAGACCCTGACGCTGGGAAAGATTAAAGGCAGGATGAGAAGGGGAATATGGAGGATGAGATGGTTAGATGACTTCACCAACTCGGTAGAAATAAGTTTGAGTAAGCTCTGGGAGTTGGTGATAGACAGGGAAGCCTGGTGTGCTGGAATCCATGGGGTCACAAAGAGTCAGACACTACTGAGACTAAGTGACTGAACTGAACTGTACTGATACTATCGTTTGGTTTTCTAATTTTAAACCAACATTACATTCCTTAAATAAGCTTCACATGGTCATGAAATATTATTGTTTTTTATGGATTTTTGAATTGTTTTTCTCATATTTATTGGAAATATCTTGGCAGTTATGTTAAAGTGCAATGTGAAGTTGCTCAGTCGTGTTCGACTCTTTGTAACCCCATGGACTGTAGCCTACCAGGCTCCTCAGTCCATGGAATTTTTTTGTGGTAATACCTTTGTAAGGTTTTACTATTGGAGCTTTTCTGACTTCACAGAATGAGTTGGGAATTATCATTTCTGATTTCCTGACATTGTGTATTATTCTAGTTCATTCTATTATATATGCTAGAACTTAGCAGTAAAACAAAGTGGACCTGAAGATTTATTTGAAAAAGATTTTTTTAATTAAAAATTCACTTTGTAATAAATAAGGAATTATTAAATTTTTCTAATTCTCCATCTGTTAGCATAAGTAAATAGGATATTGCAAAAGTTTTATTTTTTAAACCCATCTATTATGTTAACAATATTGCTATCAAATAGCTTATAATATTATTTTTATTATTTCTGTTCCTTTTCACATTCTAATAAGTACTTATAATTTTCTGTGGTTTTCTTAATATGTGTATTCTAATAAGATAAATTTTAATTTTTTTTTTCTATTTGCTTTCTCTTTCATTGTTTTATACTTTGAGTTTTACTATATCCTATCTTTCAAGCTGGTTTTAGAAAAGGCAGAGGAACCAGAGATCAAATTGACAACACCCACTGGATCATGGAAAAAGCAAGAGAGTTCCAGAAAAAACATCTATTTCTGCTTTATTGACTATGCCAAAGCCTTTGACTGTGTGGATCACAATAAACTGTGGAAAATTCTGAAAGAGATGGGAATACCAGACCACCTGATCTGCCTCTTGAGAAACCTATATGTAGGTCAGGAAGCAACAGTTAGAACTGGACATGGAACAACAGACTGGTTCCAAATAGGAAAAGGAGTACATCAAGGCTGTATATTATCACCCTGCTTATTTAACTTATATGCAGAGTACATCATGAGAAACGCTGGACTGGAAGAAACACAAGCTGGAATCACGATTGTCGGGAGAAATATCAATAACCTCAGATATGCAGATGACACCACTCTTATGGCAGAAAGTGAAGAGGAACTAAAAATCCTCCTGATGAAAGTGAAAGAGGAGAGTGAAAAAGTTGGCTTAAAGCTCAACATTCAGAAAACGAAGGTCATGGCATCCGGTCCCATCACTGCATGGGAAATAGATGGGGAAACAGTGGAAACAGTGTCAGACTTTACTTTTTTGGGCTCCAAAAACACTACAGATGGTGACTGCAGCCATGAAATTAAAAGAGGCTTACTCCTTGGAAGGAAAGTTATGACCAACCTAGATAGCATATTCAAAAGCAGAGACATTACTTTGCCAACAAAGTTTCATCTAGTCAAAGCTATGGTTTTTCCTGTGGTCATGTATGGATGTGAGAGTTGGACTGTGAAGAAGGTTGAGCACCAAGGAATTGATGCTTTTGAACTGTGGTGCTGGAGAAGACTCTTTAGAGTCCCTTGGACTGCAAGGAGATCCAACCAGTCCATTCTGAAGAAGATCAGCCATGGAATTTCTTTGGAGGGAAAGATGCTGAAGCTGAAACTCCAGTACTTTGACCACCTCATGGGAAGAGTTGGCTCATTGGAAAAGATTCTGATGCTGGGAGGGATTGGGGCAGGAAGAGAAGGGGACGAGAGAGGATGAGATGGCTGGATGGCATCACTGACTCGATGGACATGAGTGTGAGTGAACTCTGGGAGTTGGTGATAGACAGGGAGGCCTGGCATGCTGGGATTCATACAGAGTCAGACACGACTGAGCTACTGAACTGAACTGATATCCTATCTTCTCACTCTGTGATTAGTTTTCTTTTTTAGTTTAATGCAGAAACTTAAATTGTTGATATATATTCTTCTTTTGTATTATAGGTATTTAAAGATCTTAAAATCCATACAAATATTGCTTTGGCGACATGTTCAAATTTTGATATGCTGTCATGTTATGTTCAGTTACATTGAATGTTTTCTAAGTATTTTCTATTTGAGTTTTCTTCTTTACCCCATGAAAAAGTATTAGTAGTGTGTTACTCAATTTCTACATATTAGAAATTTTTAGATAATTTCGTGTAATTGATATGATAAAACTGTTAGAGTAGGAGAAAAATAAAACTATACATTATTTTAATCTTATGAAATTTACTGAGGCATTTTACAGCTCATAATATGAGTGAAATTGGCAGTACTGGTAAATAGCCCATGTGAAAAGAATGTTAAATAGGACAGGCTTAGTTGCAGTGTTATTTAAATATTCTAAATGTTATGCTAATTTATTCTTGTTCTAGCAGTTACTGAGAGTCTGCTATTAACATATCCAAATACAATTGTATTATCTATACTTCTCCCTTTAGTTTTGTCAGTATTTCTATAAGACTTTTGCATCTATGTTTAAATGGGGCATCTATGATGCTTTGGTCATTCACCTAGACCTGGACATTCTAGATTGTGAAGTCAAGTGGGCCTTAGGAAACATCACTATGAACAAAGCTAGTGGAGGTGATGGAATTCCAGCAGAGCTATTTAAAATCCTAAAAGATGATGCTGTTAATAGTGTTGAACTCATCATATCAGCAAATTGTGAAAACTCAGCAGTGGCCACAGGACTGGAAAAGATCAGTTTTCATTCCAATGCCAAAGAAGGACAGTTCCAAAGAATATTCAAAGTACCAGATAATTGCACTCATTTTGCATACTAGTAAGGTTATGCTCAAAATCCTTCAAGTTAGGCTTCAGCTGTATGTGAACCAAGAACATCTAGATATACAAGCTGGATTTAGAAAAAGCAGAGGAACCAGAGATCAAATTGCCAATATTCACTGGATCATAAAGAAATCAAGGAAATTTAAAAAAAATTATCTACCTCTGCTTCACTGACCATACTAAAGCCTTGAATGTGTGGATCACAATGAACAGTGAAAAATTCTTAAAGTGATGGGAGAACCATTACATCTTACCTGTTTCCTGAGAAACATGTATGTGGGTCAAGAAGCAACAGTTAGAACCTTACATGGAAAAACTGACTGTTTCAAAATTGGGAAAGGAGTACAATAAGCCTGGATATTGTCACCATGTTTATTTAACTTATATGCAGAGTACATCTTGGGAAATGCTGGGGTGGATAAATCATAAGCTGGAATCAAGTTTGCTGAGAGAAATATCAACAGTTTCAGATAAGCTTATAATACCACTCTAATGGCAGAAAATGAAGTGGAACAAAAGAGCCTCTTGATGAGGGTGAAAGAGGAGAGTGAAGAAGCTGGCTTAAAACTCAACATTTGAAAAACTAAGATCATGACATCTGGTCCCATCACTTCATGGCAAGTAGAAGGAAAAAAGTAGATGCAGTGACAAATTTTATTTCCTTGGGCTCCAAAATCACTACAGAGTGTGACTGCAGCCATGAAATTAAAACATGTTTGCTCCTTGGAAGGAAAGCTATGACAAATCTAGACAGCATATTAAAAAGCAAAGACATCACTTTGCCAACAAAAGTCCATATAGTCAAAGCTATGGTTTTTCCAGTAGTCATGAACAGTTGTGAGAGTTGTACCATAAAGAAGGCTAAGCACTGAAGAGTTGATGCTTTTGAATTGTGGTGTTAGAGAATACTCTTGAGAGTCCTTTGGACAACAAAGAGATCAAATCAGTTAATCCTAAGGGAAATTAACCCTGAATTTTCACTGGAAGGACTGGTACTGAAGCTGAATCTCCAATACTTGGCCACCTGATGTGAAGAACTGACTCCTTAGAAAAGACTCTAATGTGGGGAAAGACTGAAGGCAAAAGAAGAAGAGGGTGGCAGAGGATGAGATGGTTAGATAGCATCACTGACTCAATGGACAAAAATTTGAGCAAACTCCTGGATATACTGCTGGGTAGGAAAGCCTAGTGTGCTATGGCCCATGAAGTCACAAAGAGTTGGACACAACTTATTGACAGAACAACAACTATGTTTAAGTGGGATATTAGCTAATTTTCTATGGTTATTACATGTAAACTCACTTAAAAATAACTCATAATATTCTCTATTTTTGAGGTTTACTTTGTTTGACTTAATATAACTTGATACTTTAATATGTTAATATGCTTTTCTTAAACTGTTTCAGTCTATTCATTCAACTTTTTCATTTTCACTGTCTCTGTTTCAGATTTTATTAAAATTGTGTTTTTGTAAAAATACATATATTATATATAAATTTATATTCAGTTATAAATTTCTAGAATTTGAACAAAAATTTTCTTTGCATTAATATAATTACTGGCTTTGTACCATTTAAATCAATTGTCTTACTAGTTTTCTTTTTATTATAAATATTCTTTTTTCATCTTTTACTCCTTTTATGTCTTCTTTGAGTTAATATAAGTAGAATATTACAAAGTCTTTTCCAATTTGTTTTATCCTACTTTATCTAAGTGTTTGTGTTTATCATTGTTATTTATCCTAAGCTTTGTGTTTTGCTGAGCTTCTTGGATTTGTATTATATGCTTTTTTGCTAAATTTGACAAATATTTAGGTATTATTTCCTCAAATAACTATTCTACTAGATTTTATATCTTCACTCCTTCAGTTCAGTTTAGTCACTCAGTTGAGTCCAACTCTTTGCGACCCCATGGATCGCAGCATGCCAGGCCTGTCTGTCCATCACCAACTCCCGAAGTTCACTCAGACTCAGGTCCATCGAGTCAGTGATGCCATCCAGCCATCTCATCCTCTGTCATCCCCTTCTCCTCCTGACCCCAATCCCCCCCCAGCATCAGATTCTTTTCCAATGAGTCAACTCTTCGCAAAAGGTGGCCAAAGTCCTGGAGTTTCAGCTTCACCATCATTCCCTCCAAAGAAATCCCAGGGCTGATCTCCTTCAGAATGGACTGCTTAAGGAACTCTAATTTTACTTATGTTAAACTGAATTATCAAAAATATCTTGTGGAAATCTTTGAATATAAGCCAATGTCTATTAATAGCTTCATCTCTTGAATTTTGGTAACATTTTCCTGCTTTTTTTTTTTTTTTTTACAAAAAACCTACGCAGTTAACTTTATTTGTACTCTGTGTATATCATAGTTCAGTTCAGTTCAGTTCAGTCGCACAGTCGTGTCCAACTCTTTGTCACCCCATGAATCACAGCACGCCAGGCCACCCTGCCAATCACCAATTCCAGAAGTTCACTCAAACTCATATCCATCGAGTTGGTGATGCCATCCAGTCATCTCATCCTCTGTCGTCCCCTTCTCCTCCTGCCCCCAATCCCTCCCAGCATGAGAGTCTTTTCCAATGAGCCAACTCTTCGCATGAGGTGGCCAAAGTATTGGAGTTTCATCATTAGCATCAGTCCTTCCAATGAACACCCAGGACTGATCTCCTTTAGAATGGACTGGTTGGATCTGCTTGCAGTTCAATGGACTCTCAAGACATTTCTCCAACACCACAGTTCAAAAGCATCAATTCTTTGGTGCTCAGCTTTCTTCACAGTTCAACTCTCTCATCCATACATGACCACTGGAAAAACCATAACCTTGACTAGACTGGCCTTTATTGGCAAAGTAATATCTCTGCTTTTTAATATGCTGTCTAGGTTGGTCATAACTTTCCTTCCAAGGACTAAGTGTCTTTTAATTTCATGGCTGCAATCATCATCTGCAGTGATTTTGGAGCCCCAAAAAATAAAGTCAGCCACTGTTTTCACTGTGTCCCCACTTATTTCCCATGAAGTGAAGGGACCAGATGCCATGATCTTAGTTCCTGAATGTTGAGCTTTAAGCCAAATTTTTCACTCTCCTCTTCACTTTCATCAAGAGGCTTTGTAGTTCCTCTTCACTTTCTGCCATAAGGGTGGTGTCATCTGCATATCTGAGGTTATTGATATTTCTCCCAGCAATCTTGATTGCAGCTTGTGCTTCTTCCAGTCCAGAGTTTCTCATGGTGTACTGTACAAATAAGTTAAATAAGCAGGGTGACAATATACAGCCTTGGTGTACTTCTTTTCCTATTTGGAACCAGTCTGTTGTTCCATGTCCAGTTCTAACTGTTGCTTCCTGACCTACATATAGGTTTCTCAAAAGGCTGTTCAGGTGGTGTCGTATTCCTATCTTTTTCAGAATTTTCCACAGTTTACTGTGATCCACACAGTCAAAGGCTTTGGTATAGTCAATAAGGCAGAAATATATGTTTTTTCTGGAACTCTCTTGCTTTGTTGATGATCCACCGGATGTTAGCAATTTTATCTCTGGTTCCTCTGCATTTTCTAAAACCAGCTTGAACATCTGGAAGTTCATGGTTCATGTATTGCTGAGGCCTGGCTTGGAGAATTTTGAGCATTACTTTACTAGCGTGTGAGATGAGTGCAATTGTGCGGTAGTTTGAGCGTTCTTTGGCATTGCCTTTCTTTGGGATTGGAATGAAAACTAACCTTTTCCAGTCCTGCGGCCACTGCTGAGTTATCCAAAGTTGCTGGCATATTGAGTGCAGCACTTTCCCAGCATCATCTTTTAGGATTTGAAATAGCTCCACTGGAATTCCATCACCTCCACTAGCTTTGTTCGTAGTGATGCTTTCTAAGGCCCACTTGACTTCACATTCCAGGATGTCTGGCTCTAGGTGAGTGATCATGCCACCGTGATTGTCTGGGTCGTGAAGATCTTTTTGGTACAGTTCTTCTGTATACTTGTCCGCTCTTCTTCATATATCTGCTTCTCATGTCCATACCATTTCTGTCCTTTATGAAGCCCATCTTTGCATGAAATGTTCTCTTGGTATCTCTAATTTTCTTGAAAAAAATCTCTAGTCTTTCCCATTCTGTTGTTTTCCTCTATTTCTTTGCACTGACCACTGAGGAAGGCTTTCTTATCTCTCCTTGCTATTCTTTGGAACTCTGCATTCAGATGTTTATATCTTTCCTTTTCTCCTTTGCTTGTCACTTCTCTTCTTTTCGCAGCTATTTGTAGGCCTCCTCAGACAGCTATTTTGCTTTTTTGCATTTCTTTTTTTGGGGGATGGTCTTGATCCCTGTCTTCTGTGCAATGTCACGAAACTCTTTCCATAGTCCATCAGGCACTCTATCAGATCTATTCCCATAAATCTATTTCTCACTTCCACTGTATAATCAAAAGGGATTTGATTTAGGGCGTACCTGAATGGTCTAGTGGTTTTCCCTATTTTCTTCAATTTAAGTCTGAATTTGGCAATAAGGTGTTCATGATCTGAGCCCCAGTCAGCTTCTGGTCTTTTTTTTTTTTTTTTTTGCTGATTGTATAGAGCTTCTCCACCTTTGGCTGCAAAGAATATAATCAATCTGATTTCAGTGTTGACCATTTGGTGATGTCCATGTGTAGAGTCTTCTCTTGTATTGTTGGAATAGGGTGTTTGCTATGACCAGTGAGTTCTCTTGGCATAATTCTATTAGCCTTTGCCCTGCTTCATTCCGTATTCCAAGGCCAAATTTGCCTGTTACTCCAAGTGTTTCTTGACTTCCTGCTTTTGCATTCTGCTGCTGCTGCTAAGTCACTTCAGTTGTGTCTGACTCTGTGCGACCCCATAGACGGCAGCCCACCAGACTCCCCTGTCCCTGGGATTCTCCAGGCAAGAACACTGGAGTGGGTTGCCATTTCCTTCTCCAATGCATGAAAGGGAAAAGTGAAAGTGAAGTCACTCAGTCGTGTCCAACTCTTCGTGACCCCATGGTCTGCAGCCTACCAGGCTCCTCTGTCCATGGGATTTTCCAGGCAAGAGTACTGGAGTGGGGTGCCATTGCCTTCTCCATTTGCATTCTAGTACCCTATAATGAAAAGGACATCTTTTTTTGGTGTTAGTTCTAAAAGATCTTGTAGGTCTTCAGAGAATCATTCAACTTCAGCTTCTTCACCATTACTGGTTGGGGCATAGACTGGGACCACCATGCCATTGAATGGTTTGCCTTGGAAATGAACAGAGATCATTCTGTCATTTTTGAGATTGCATCCAAGTACTGCATTTTGGACTCCTTTGTTGACCATGATGGCTACTCCATTTCTCCTAAGGTATTCCTGCCCACAGTAGTAAATATAATAGTCATCTGAGTTAAATTCACCCATTCCAGTCCAGTTTAGTTCACTGATTCCTAGAATGTTGACATTCACTCTTGTCATCTCCTGTTTGACCACTTCCAATTTGCCTTGATTCATGGACCTAACATTCCAAGTTCCTATGCAATATTGCACTTTACAGCATCGGACCTTGCTTCCATCACCAGTCACATCCACAACTGAGTATTGTTTTTGCCTTGGCTCCATCCCTTCATTCTTTCTGGAGTTATTTCTCCACTGATCTCCAGTAGCATATTAGGCACCTACTGACCTGGGGAGCTCCTCTTTCAGTATCCTATCATTTTGCCTTTTCATACTGTCCATGGGGTTCTCAAGGCAAGAATACTGAAGTAGCTTCCCATTCCCTTCTCCAGTGGACCACATTCTATCAGACCCCTCCACCATGACCCGTCCGTCTTGGGTGGCCCAGCATGGCATGGCTTGTTTCATTGAGTTAGACAAGGCTGTGGTCCATGTGATCAGACTGACTAATTTTCTGTGATTATGGTTTCAGTGTGTCTGCCCTCTGATGCCCTCTTGCAACACATACTGTCTTACTTGGGTTTCTCTTACCTTGGACATGGAGTATCTCTTCACGGCTGCTCCAGCAAAGCGCAACTGATGCTCCTTACCTTGGATGAGGGGTATTTCCTCACAGCCACCCCTCCTGACCTTGAACGGGGAGTAGCTCCTCTTGGCCTGTCTGTGCCCACACAGCCGCCACTCCTTGGACATGGGGTTGCTCCTCCTCACCGCCACCCCTGACCTTGGATGTGGGCTAGCTCCTCTCAGCCAATCCTGCACCCTCACAGCCTGGCACTCTCCATCCCCACCCCTGACCTTGGGCAAGGCTTCTGCACGGTCCCTCACAGCCAGCACGCTTGTGTTAAGATTATCTTTGAGCTGGATCTAGACTGTGTAGCATCTTTATAATTTTAATATTCCATTGGTTTTCTTTTTAATAAGGCTTGACCTCCAGTGTGGCAGCTGCCACAGCACATGAGCGGGGCCAAGAGGAAATACCCAGGGCTGGAGGTCAGGGGCGGTGGCTGTGCTTTGCTGGAACAGCCCTGAAGAGAGACCCACGTCCAAGGTAATAGAAACCCAGGTAAGACAGTAGGCACTGAGAGAGGTGATCAGGAGGCAGACAGACTGAAACTACAGTCACAGACAGTTAGCCAATCTCATCACATGGACCACAGACTTGTCTAACTCAATGAAACTAACCCATCCCATATAGGGCCACCCAAGATAGATGGGTCATGGTGGAGAGGCCTGACAGAATGTGTTCTGCTGGAGAAAGGAATGGCATACCACTTCAGTATCCTTACCTTGAGAACCCCATGAACAGTATGAAAAGATAAAAAGATAGGACACTGAAAGATGAACTCCCCAGGTCAGTAGGTGCCCAGTATGCTACTGGAGATCAATGGAGAAATAACTCTAGAAAGAATGAAGTTCAGTTCAGTCGCTCGGTCGTATCCGACTCTTTGTGACCCCATAAACTGCAGCACTCTTTGTCCATCATCAACTCCTGGAGTTCACTCAAACTCATGTCCATAGAGTCCGTGATGCCATCCAGCCATCTTAAGCTCTATCATCGCCTTCTCGTCCTGCCCCCAATCCCTGCCAGCATCAGAGTCTTTTCCAATGAGTTAACTCTTTGCATGAGGTGGCCAAAGTATTGGAATTTCAGCTCCAGCATCAGTCCTTCCAAAGAACACCCAGGACTAATCTCCTTTAGAATGAACTGGTTGGATCTCCTTGCAGTCCAAGGGACTCTAAAGAGTCTTTTCCAAAGCCACAGTTCAAAAGCATCAATTCTTTGGCACTCAGCTTTCTTCACAGTCCAACTCTCACATCTATACATGACCACTGGAAAAACCATAGCCTTGACTATACGGACCTTTGTTAGAAGCAAGATTCGATAATGTAAAGAGCAGTAACGCATAGGAACCTGGAACATTAGGTCCATGAATCAAGGCTAATTGGAAGTGGTCAAACAGGAGATGACAAGAGTGAACATATTCATTCTAGGCATCAGTGAACTAAGATGGATTGTAATGGGTGAATTTAAATCAGATGACTGTTATATCTACTACTGTGAGCAGGAATCCCTTAGAAGAAATGGAGTAGCCATCATAGTCAACAAAAGAGTCTGAAATGCAGTACTTGATGCAGTCTCAAAAACGACAGAATGATCTCTGTTCGTTTCCAAGGCAAACCATTCAATATCACAGTGATCCAAGTCTATGCCCCAACCAGTAACACTGAAGAAGCTGAAGTTGAAAGATTCTCTGAGGACCTACAAGAACTTTTAGAACTAACACCTAAAAACAATGTCCTTTTCATTATAGGGTACTAGAATGCCAAAGTAGGAAGACAAGACACACTTGGAGTAACAGGCAAATTTGGCCTTGGAGTACAGAATGAAACAGTGCAAAGACTAATAGAGTTCTAACAAGAGAACTCACTAGTCATAGCAAACACCCTCTTCCAAAAACACAAGAGAAGACTCTACACATGGACATCACCAGATGGTTGACACCAAAATCGGATTGATTTTATTCTTTGCAGCCAAAGATGGAGAAGCTCTAAACAGTCAGCAAAAACAAGACTGTGTGGTGACTGTGCCTCAGATCATGAACTCCTTATTGCCAAATTCAGACTGAAATTGAAGAAAGTGGAGAAAACCACTGGACCATTCAGTTATGACCTAAATCAAATCACTTATGACTATACAGTGGAAGTGAGAAATAGATTTAAGGGACTAGATCTAATAGACAGAGTACCTGATGAACTATGGATGGAAGTTCATGAGATTGTACAGGAGACAGGAATCAAGACCATCCCCAAGAAAAAGAAATGCAAAAAAGCAAAATGGCTGTCTGGGGAGGCCTTACAAATAGCTGTGAAAAGATGGGAAGTGAAAAGCAAAAGAGAAAAGGAAAGATAAACCTAGTTGAATGCAGAGTTCCAAAGAATAGCAAGGAGAGATAAGAAAGCCTTCCTCAGAGATCCATGCAAAGAAATAGAGGAAAACATTAAAATGGGAAAGACTGGAGAGATCTTCAAGAAAATTAGAGACACCAAGAGAACATTTCATGCAAAGTTGGGCTCAATAAAGGACAGAAATGATAGGGATGTAAGAGAAACAGAAAATATTAAGAAGAGGTGGCAAGACTACATAGAAGAACTGTACAAAAAAGATCTTCATGACCCAGATAATCATGATGGTGTGGTCACTCACCTAGAGCCGGACATGCTGGAATGTGAGGTCAGGTGGGCCTTAGGAAGCATCACTACAAACAAAGCTAGTGGAGGTGATGGAATTCCAGTGGAGCTATTTCAAATCCTGAAAGATGATGCTGTGAAAGAGCTGCACTCAATATGCCAGCAATTATGGAAAACTCAGCAGTGGCCACAGGACTGGAAAAGGTCTGTTTTCATTTCAATCTCAAAGAAAGGCAATGCCAAAAGAATGCTCAAACTACTGCACAATTGAACTCATCTCACATGCTAATAAAGTAATGCTTAAAATTCTCCAAACCAGGCTTCAGCAATACGTGAACCGTGAACTTCCAGGTGCTCAATCTGGTTTTAGAAAATGCAGAGGAACCAGAGATAAAATTGCTAATATCCGGTGGATCATCAAAAAAGCAAGAGATTTCCAGAAAAACATCTATTTCTGCTCTATTGACTATGCGAAAGCCTTTGGCTGTGTGTATCACAAGAAATTCTGAAAGAGACAGGCATACAAGACCACCTGACCTGCCTCTTGAGAAACCTATATGCAGGTCAGGAAGCAGCAGTTAGAACTAGACATGGAACAACTGATTGGTTCCAAATAGGAAAAGGAGTACATCAACGCTGTGTATTGTCACCCTGCTTATTTAACTTATATTCAGAGTACATCATGAGAAACACTGGGCTGAAGGAAGCACAAACTGGAATCAAGATTGCTGGGAGAAATATTAATATCCTCAGATATGCAGATGACACCACCCTTATGGCAGAAAGTTAAGAAGAACTAAAGAGCCTCTTGATGAACGTGAAAAAGGAGAGTGAAAAAGTTGGCTTAATGCTCACCATTCAGAAAACTAAGATCATGGCATCCGGTTCCATCACTTCATGGCAGATAGATGGGGAAACAGTTGAAACAATGCCTGACTTTATTTTTCTGGGCTCCAGAATCACTGCAGATGGCAATTGAAGCCATGAATTTAAAAGACGCTTACTCCTTGGAAGGAAAGTTATGACCAACCTTAGACAGCATATTAAAAAGCAGAGACATTACTTTGCCAACCATGGTCCCTCTAGTCAAGACTATGGTTTTTCCAGTGGTCATGTATGGATGTGAGACTTGGACTATAAAGAAAGATGAGCTCTGAAGAATTGGTGCTTTTGAACTGTGATGTTGGAGAAGACTCTTGAGAGTCCCTTGGACTGCAAGGAGATCCAACCAGTCCATCCTAAAGGAGATCAGTCCTCGGTCTTCATTGGAAAGACTGATGTTGAGGCTGAAACTCCAGTACTTTGGCCACCTGATGCATAGAGCTGACTCATTGAAAAAGACCCTGATGCTGGGAAAGATTGAGGCAGGAGGAGAAGGGAAGTCAGAGGATGAAGTGATTGGATGTGATCATCGGCTAGATGGACATGGGTTTGGGTGGGCTTTGGGGGCTTTGGGAGTTGGTAATGGACAGGGTGGCCTGGCGTGCTGTGGTTCATGGGGTGCAAAAAGTCGGACATGACTGAGCGGCTGAACTGAAGTGACATCCAAAACCAATTGACTTTGTAGATGTCTGTATGTTTTTCAATACATATAACCAGCTTTTTAATCTGTAGGAGATGTCTGTCTGCTTTACAGTGAACCTGAGATTTTGTTTTCACTGTGGTATTCACTATTCTTTCTATCTTCAACTTCCATTTCCAGTGTTCTGTGAGGACCACAATATACTAACACAAATCCATGCACCAAAAGCTGATGTTCTTGAACTTTTTTTCTGTGCAACACCCTTGTCAATGCTATAGGCTTGCAATACCTCAGGAGATTTCTCTTGTCTTCTTTACCTGCCTAGAGCCTTCAGTGTGCTGTTGATAAATATCTAGTAAAAACCCCATGGGATTGAAATGGTGCCATGACTGGGGGACATTGGAATTAGAGTTAGCTCTCTGTTTCAGCAGGTTCCACATCCCAGGATAAAACCAATACAGATCATAAATGTGCCCCCCAAGATTTTTTTCCATAAAGTTCCAAAAAGCAAAACATTAATTACCTGCATTATGGCAACTGCTTATATAACATTTACATTGTATTAGATATTATAGGTAATCTAGAGATGATTTAAACTATATTGGAGCATACACATAGGTTATATGCAAATATTTTACCATTTTATATAAGGGACTTGAGCATACACAGGTTTTGATACACACTGGGGATCCTAAACACAATCACTTTTGGATATGGAGACAATTGTATACTCTCTCATAGCAATCCAAAGTTAAAGATTAGCCTTCATTAACAATCCAATTGTTTTCTTATTCTCTTTAATGGCAGTTCATTCCTTAATCATGACCTTGGAGCTGAATAACACCTTGGGTCTCCTCTTTCTCAGAAAGGAACTTATCTGTTATTTCTCCTTTGTTATGAGTAAACAAAAGGGAGTTAACACAAAGTCCTGTCTGACTCTGCGACCCCATGGACTGTCCATGGAATTCTCCAGGCCAGAATACTAGAGTGGGTAGCCTTTCCCTTCTCCAGGGGATCTTCCCAACCCAGGGATTGAACCCAGGTCTTCCACACTGCAGTTGGATTCTTTACCAGCTGAGTCACAATGGAAGCCCTATGAGTAAACAATTCTCTCTTAAACCTGTCTTTAACCTAATATGTGGTTATCAAATGCCTTTTGTATGCAAGAAATGCTTTTGTGCCAAAATTCTATATATAAAGTAATCTAGCCACAAGATGATATGCTAAACATATTATTAAACACTTTTCTAAATATTATCAATGCTTCTTTTACATATATGTTATCATCTACATATGTTGCTACAACAAAAGGCTAGAGTGAATTTTACAATGTTAAGACAAAGCAAAATAGTCAAACTATTTTTGAATCATCAGTATCTCTAATGTTTCAGTAAGGTAGAATGGCATATGAGATTTTTCTTTGTCTCATTACTTATGAGATTATATTTGCAGTATATATGTAACCTGATATCTTCATGTAACTAGAATAGATTCCTGTGAACATATGGGAGCATAGACCACCTTGAAAATCTTTGTGCTAATAGTCTCTGTTGAAAAGGAGTAAGAAAAGATCCTGGGAATGTTTTACCCACATATGCATATGTCTCATATTCTATACTCTGCTCTTTTTCAACTTTGGTAGGGCATCTGTTACCACTTATTCCTTTTATGATGGTTATGTTTCTCTTCAAACTTTTGCAAAAAAAGAGCACTATACACTCTTTTCCTTTTGCTATTCTCCTGGGATATGTATCTGAATAGAGTAGATATTTTAATATTTTGTTATTAGTTGCAAGAAAAATATATTGAATGAATATATCTCAATCTATTGAAAAATATATTGAATGAATATGTGAAGAACCACAATATTAGTCATAAAATATAGGCTACTGCATCATACCCTTTGAAATTACAGGAAATAGAACAGTAAGACCAGAAAGTCCTTCTTTCTAAATAGTCAAAAACAATTCCTTTGTCATTTTTATTTTGCACTGGAAATTTGGGGGTATGGGGAGAGTTTAAAAAATGGAATAAATAATGGGTTCATGAAACAGTAAATCAGGTTGTTTCAGTACTGACTGAACCACAAGAACGACCTGATCTATTGCAGAGTTATTTGAGTTATATTTGGAGAAAAAGAGTGAACAAGAGAAATAATGAAATATTTCATTTAAATGTTCATAGCTGCCATGAAAAATAGATAAATTATGGTCATATAATAATCTGTTCTTTAGTAGACTTTTATTATAAATAATCCTATTTTATGATAGAAAGCCCAAGGCTATTAAAAAATACTTACTTGGTGAGCTAACGGTAATTAAATGAATGAACTTAATTAATTAATTCATTAAATGAATTAATGCCATGGAATTCTCCAGGCAAGAGTACTGGAGTGGGTTGCCATTCCCTTCTCCAGGGGATCTTCCTAACCCAGGGATCGAACCTGGATCTCCTACATGGCAGGCAGATTCTTCATAATCTGTGCCACCAGGGAACCCAAAAATGAATGAACTAATGGTAATTAAATTAATATTTAAGTATAATCCTTATCCCATTGTTAAAAATTCTATGATCCTTTGGGCTTTTCCTTTAGGTTTTAGTAAAACATAACCTTAAATGAATTTATATAACAAGGTTTCAGAATTACCAAATGAATTTCCCATACAACATTTATCTTGTTTCCATATGTATTTTACTATGAATTACTAACAACCTCAGCACTTTTAGCAATAAGACAAAGCATGACAGAGAAAAGAATGAAGTTTTAAGGGGGTAATCAGATGTCTTTGAAAAACAGACACTTAAAAAGCTTGAGGAAGCTTTAAATGAATGAAGCCTATAAGAAAACTGTCAGTGACAGAAGGCAGACTATTAGATACTGAAAGGTTAGGCTGCTCAGGAAAGAGAATTGGTGAGGCTGCAGGTGACATTCATTCCTGAAAATCAGTGATGTCCTTGAAGACACATTGTGATTGTTTTGCCCGTGGAGATCAGGATGCCTGGCCATGACCAGTCTGGTAATTCATCACTATTGCAAGGGCACCCATCTCAGAGTAATATCAGTTCAGTTCAGTTCAGTCGCTCAGTTGTGTCCGACTCTTTGAGACCCCATGAATTGCAGCATGCCAGGCCTCCCTGTCCATCACCAACTCCCGGAGTTCACTCAGACTCACGTCCATCGAGTCGGTGATGCCATCCAGCCATCTCATCTTCTGTTGTCCCCTTCTCCCCCTGCCTCCAATCCCTCCCAGCATCAGAGTCTTTTCCAATGACTCAACTCTTTGCATGAGGTGGCCAAAGTACTGGAGTTTCAGCTTTAGCATCACTCCTTCCAAAGATCAGTGTGGATAATTCAAGCACCAATGAAAAATTGTGGCATGTTCTAGTGTTAGATACCTAGAAAATATCAGGAATTTTTTTCTCATTTAATCAATTATAATAATTTTTGATATGTATTATGTGCAAAATTTCTGTGAGAGGTAGCTTGATCATATTTCAAGATTTTTTTTGCCCTTCACAATTTAGCATTGTCAGTAATATAAGAGGGGTAGAGCTGTGATTTTAATGTAGCAAGGACAATAATAGATTATTTGAGTTTTAAACTAACTTACAGGTTTCCCAGGTGTCTCAGTGGTAAAGAATCTGACTGCAAAGCAGGAGATGCAGGTTCAATCCCTGAATTGGTTAGATCCCCTGGAGAAGGAAATGGCAACCCCTCCAGTGGGTTATTCTTGCCTGGGAAATTCCATGGACAGAGGAGCCTGGTGAGTTATACAGTCAATGAAGTTGTAAAAGTCAAATACAACTTTGTACCTGAACAATAACAACAACAAAACTAAGTTTCAGAATGTAAACATCTTAATAAGATAGAAATATACAAATTATCTAACTTCCAAACAATTGGGGTTTAGATAGTACTTTTATTGATTTTAAATAATTAAATGATATTATTGGAAGGTAAATTTTTAATAAAGTTTAAATAAGTTTATTTATTTATAATACTCTATAAAATTATATAATAAACTCATCTTTAACATATTTGTGAATGTTTAAATATTAGAGAATGAAACTCTCATTTATTTATGAGAGTTCTAATAGCCCGGGCCCTCCAACATACATGAGAATCTGAATTTAAAAATCAACATTAGACAAAACCCCCATAAGAAATGGAATTTACAACATCATTAATCATAGCCATGCTAAATCCAATATCACCTCTAGAGCATTTATTTTGGGAAATAGTTCTTAAATTGTTACTATATGTACAAGTCATAGCTACTTGTTATATCCAAAATATCTTTCTTGGGTGTGGAATGGAGGAAAAAAACAACCACAGGAAGACAAAGGGAAACATTTGGAAGTGACAGACATGTGTATTGTGGTGATGATTATATGTGTATATATATTTCCCAAATCACCATATTGTGTATATTAATTATATGCAGTCGATTTTATACCAGTTATACCTGAATAAAGCTGGAGGGGAAAGTATTCTTGGGGCAACAAAGACTATTTAAAAAACAATACATCACTTTTTTTTTTTTAACTTAAACACCATTTCACATATCTCACAAATAGCAATTCAAGAGATTATAAAGTTTATTCAAAAATATAAATGTAAAGAACATACTTCATTTGCTAATGATTAGCTACCGTTCATATATAATCCATGATCACAGAAATTATCTAGTAACTAATATAAGGCTACAAAGGTTTTTGAACAAAGCACATGAATCTGGAAGTAAAAAAATAAGTCAGTAATTGCAATAACATAAAGATAGACCCATGGATTCTAAATTGTAGCAACTACTATCTTGAGTTATACTATGAAATCTTTGGTATTGTACCTGATCTTCAACTGTACAATTTCTCCTTTAAATATAGCTAACTGTATTTCCTTAATGATGCTTCACTTCAGTTCAGTTGCCCAGTTATGTCCGACTCTTTTCGATCTCATGGACGGCAGCATGCCAGCCCTCCCTGTCAATCACCAACTCCCGGAGTTTACTCAAACCCATGTCCATTGAGTCAGTGATGCCATCCAACCATCTCATCCTCTGTCGTCCCCTTCTTCTCCTGACTTCAATCTTTCCCAGCATCAGGTTCTTTTCAAATGAGTCAGTTCTTTTCATCAGGTGGCCAAAGTATTGGAGTTTCAGCTTCAGCATCAGTCCTTCCAATGAACACCCAGGACTGATCTCCTTTAGGATGGACTGGTTGGATCTCCTTGCTGCCAAGAGACTCTCAAGACTTCTGCAACACCACAGTTCAAAAGCATCAATTCTTCAGTTTTCAGATTTCTTTATAGTCCAACTCTCATAACCATACGTGACTACTGGAAATACCAAAGCATTGACTAGGCAGACCTTTGTTGGCAAAGTAACAACTCTGCTTTTTAATATGCTGTCTAGGTTGCTCATAACTTTTCTTCCAAGGAGCAAATGTCTTTTAATTTGGCTTCAGTCACTGTCTGCAGTGATTTTGGAGCCCCCCATTAAAAAAAAAAAAAATCTGTCACTGTTTCTACTGTTTCCCCATCTATTTGCCATGAAGTGATGAGACCAGATGCCATGAACTTGGTCTTCTGAATGTTGAGTTTTAAACCAACTTTTTCACTCTCCTCTTTCACTTTCATGAAGAGGCTTTTTAGTTCCTCTTCACTTTGTGCCATAAGGGTGGTGTCATCTGCATATCTGAGGTTATTGATATTTCTACTGGCAATATTGATTTCAGCTTGTGCTTCCTCCAGCCCAGCGTTTCTCATGATGTACTCTGCATATAAGTTAAATAAGCAGGGTGACAATATACAGCCTTGATGTACTCCTTTTCCTATATGTATGTATATGGACTCCAATTCAGGAAGGCAGCCAGCAAAACAGGGACTAGCAATTTCTCTGAATTGATGAAACAGGTATCAGAGTTGAAAAGGACAATGGAACTATAATTTATGGAGTTGAGCTACTTGGTTCAGATAATTCCCAGGAAGTAATTCCAGATATATGAGTGAGTCACCTTGGAGATTTTAGTTTGCTACCAATCTGATTATGCACCCTGAGGCCTAGAAAGCACATATTCCAGGGAAAGAAAAATTACTAGGTAGTTTCAAGTCGAAAAATTTTAAGAGATCACAAAAAGATAGGAAAGACCCCTTTTAAATAATAGCACATTCATCAGAGATTCCCAAAAATCCATACCTAAGAAGTGTGGTTAATTAACTTGAGAGCAAAAGCTGTTCTACACCTATTCTAAGAGAGCTTACAAATATACATTTAAAAGTTCAAACTTATCTTCAAGCAATTTATCAGAATAGATTTCAAGATTAAAGAGTGTCACAAAATGCAGCAAAATCCAACACTCAGCACTGTACAATGTATATATCTCATACCAAAAAAAATAAATAAATAAACAAGCAGAAAACTATGATACAAAATCAGGATAAAAATAGTCAACAATAGGAACATAAACAGAAATGATAAAAATAATAAATGAATCTAATGGAAGAGAAAAGAAGGATATAAGAATCTCCAAAAATAAATTCTAAAAGAAAATAGTGCACCTGAAACTTAACAGCACTTCAGGTACTATTGAAGAAAAGATTTATTAAACAGAAAACATAAAATATAAAATAAAGCACAAGAGAAAAAAAGAAAAAATGATGACATAAGTGAATATACATATTCACTGAAAAATTAACCAGACCCTCTTTAAAACCTAGAACAATATCAAGCGTTCAAATATATACATTACTTGGATACAAGAAAGAGAAGGGCATACACAAAGAGTGAAGCAAAAATACCTGAACACTTTTTAAATTTTATGAAAAGTCTGAATGCAAAGACTCAGGAACCTCAACAAACTCAGACCAAGATAAACATACAGAACACCACACCAAAGCATACAATATGAAATTACTGGAAATCAATACTAAAAAAGAAAATCTTAAAACAGCCAGAGGTGAAAAACCCATTATGTGCAGAAAAATACAAGAATACAAGCATGCTTCTTAGCTGAAATGATATGGGTGAAAAGAGAATGCACTGATCCTTTTATAATGCTCAAGCAAACCACTGTCAATATCTAATTCTGTACCCAGACACATATTTTTCAAAAATGTAAGCACTTAAATTTGTTCAAATAGATCAAATGGAGAGCATATATTGCCAGCAGACCTATATGAACACAAATTGTCATTAATCATGAGTGATAGGATCACTTTCCCCTACACTGGGAAGATGATCAGGATGTCCATTCTGTTCAGTGTTGTACTGGATATTCCAGCCAGTGCCATAAAACAAGAAAAAGAAGTATAAAAGAGAAGAAGATTGAAAACAAAGAAACAAAACTGTCTTCATTTGCAGAGAGAAAGATTATTTCAATTGAAGACAATCCTATAAATCTACAAAAACACTAAAGAACTAATAAGCTTAGTATTTTGCAAAATACAAGGCCAATAGTTCATATCAGTTCTATTTCTATATTTCAGTAGCAAATTATTGAACATTTAAAAATTTTAAAGTGTGCCATTTATGATGGAAACCCAAAACACAAACTACATAGAGACAAAATTAACAATATATCTCAACCAAAATATAAACATTTATAAAGCACTGACAAGCTAAATTAAAACACAAAGTAGAACAGTGGTTGCAGGGGCTGGAAGAGGGAGAAACGTGGACTTGCTGTCTGCAGGTACAAAGCTTCAGTTATATAAGAAAGTGTCTTAGTTGGCTCTTGCTGTGGTAACAAAATGCTATAGGCTAGGTGGCTTCAACAACAAAACATTTCTTCTCATGGTTATGAGGTCTCAGAAGTCAAAGATCACTGTGGTGGCTAATTTAGTGTCTGATGAGACTCCTTCCTGACTTGCAGAACGCTGCCTTTTTGCTATGTTCTCACATGTCCCAATTATCACATATGTTATGCTTCATACATGTGAAGATTTTTTAAAACTAGTATTCAATGAACACATTATTTATATAGTTAAATCCCTGGTGGCTCAAATGGTAAAGAATCCACCTGCAATGCAGGAGACCTGGGTTCGATCCCTGGGTTGGGAAGATGCCCTAGAGAAGGGCATGCAACACATTCCAGTATTTTTGCCTGGAAAATCCCCATGAACAGAGGATCCTGATGGGGTACAGTCCAGACTCAACTAAGCACAGCACAGCTACATTAAATGAATGGTAACAAACTTGAAACTTACATTTTTACTTCATCTATTTCCATAATGAATAATAATTACTTGTAGAAATTTTCATAAACTACATTTTTAATATATTATTCATCATTTTATATAAGCATGTCCACTATAAATAAACTAGTAAACATAAAATCACAATGTAGATCCATTTCAACTATGCAAAATTATGTATTATTTTGCTTTCATACAACGTTTTTATTTTTTAAGGTAAAAATATAACTAAAATGTGTTATAGAGTATATATAAAAATATGTAGAAATCTATATAGAATACTATAGATGTCTTCTTATGCAATGTGCCCATAATCTAATAATAATTTGGGATTTTGACTAAGGATATATCATTATTTTTTTTCCATGCAAATTAATATTCTATAGATATTTGTGTGAATTATTATAGAAGCATGCTTAATGGTTATTTTCCTTCATGGAAACTCCATTAATGGAATCATTAATGATTTTTAAAATTCCATACTGTTGTATATCCAGACAGCATCAAATTCTTCACTATTATGGATAATGTTGGAATAAACAACTTCATAGTTAAATTGCTGCACACTTTTATAAATATATATTGAAATGCATTTCAAGAAATTTGACTCCATGTCAATGATTATCTTTATTACAATGTGGTTTAAGATAGTCTTCCAGAAATGTTATCTCAACTTCAATCTGCAGCAATATTATTTGAACGGTTCTAATACCTTATTTGTTTGTTGCTGCTGCTGCTAAGTCACTTCAGTCGTGTCCGACTCTGTGTGACCCAATAGACAGCAGCCCACCAGGCTCCCCTGTCCCTGGGATTCTCCAGGCAAGAACACTGGAGTGGGTTGCCATTTCCTTCTCCAATGCATGAAAGTGAAAAGTGAAAACACTCCGTAATAAAGTCATCTTATTTGATAGATAAATCTAGCAATTGCAAGAAATAACATTTTCAAGCAGATGTCTATATATGCTGAAATATGGATTATTTTCCATTGGATTCATTTACTTAAGTATTGAAAGTAACAAAAACAACATGAAATTAATTTTTCTAGTTTAGGTGTTACAAAAAATTATTTGTGGAAAATAGCCAGAGAGAAGTAATTCATCAGTATTAATAAATGCTATCACCTTTGAAAAAATGAATTATCATAATTGACCTTTCTATTCTCCTCAGAATACTGAAATTTTGAACACTTTCTTATTAAGAATAGTACCTCCAATGAAACAATTCTATTCACAATTTGGATGAA
Source organism: Bos indicus x Bos taurus (assembly GCF_003369695.1). Lineage (NCBI taxonomy): Eukaryota > Metazoa > Chordata > Mammalia > Artiodactyla > Bovidae > Bos > Bos indicus x Bos taurus. Next base: position 13,631,400 of record NC_040076.1, on the reverse strand, counting down.
GAGATATTTTTCCCAATAAAATAAAACTTAAGCATCTAAAATAATATAGACTGAAACAAAGTAGATAATACTTTAATATATGCTATTGAAAATTCCTAAATTTCTTGTTATAAATTGGGAGACACATATATCCATATATATTCACATATTTATTTATAGTTGTATTATCTGAACAATAAAACTATTGTATTATCGATAGTTCCTTTCCTAATCAGGAAGCAAAATAGACGATTTGAAAAATCTTATAGAAAAACTCAAAATAAAAAATGAGATAATACAAATATATAACAGTACTAAACTTGTTTTGCAAGTATTTCATTCTTCGCATTCCTGTGATGGATTCATTTTGATATTTGGCAAAACTAATACAATTATGTAAAGTTTAAAAATAAAATAAAATTTAAAAAAAAAAGAATAAATTGAAATCCAAACTATTGTTATAAAATAAGAAAGGATATACTGCCACCTAGTGGATAATGGATTTACTCTAGGGTAATCTTTCACCTGCACATATTCTTAGAAACTATACCTCAAGGGAGGCTGGCGGCCAAACATCTTACAATTAAATAACTTCAGTAAATATTTATCAAAAACTACTTGATTATTAATTATATTATTATATATTTTATATTTTCTGGCTTTCACCTTAAAAATCTGAGCATTTTTGTAACAAGAATATGAATGGTGAATATGAATGGCTGTAAAAAAGAATAAAATAATATCTCAATTTAAGAATCCGGTGAAGAGCCTTCTCTACTTCTGTAGAGAATGAAGTGATAAATTTTTAGAGATCATTAAATATACAAATGTTACATTTAGACTATCATTTTGGGTAAAGAAATTAAATTTTTTACATACTGATAGAAATTGAAAATAGCTATATTATAATAATAATCAAATTGAACATTAAATATTCAATTAATCATTTAAAGGAAAATATTTTAAAGACCATTAGGGACAAAATAATTCAGGATAAGGAAACAAATAGGGAAATGCTTTCAAGGAATTGATTTACATCTATATTGGGTTCTGTAATGAATTGTGGATGTTTTCCAATTTTTCTCTTTTTCCTTTGTTAGCGCTTGTGTGTATGCATGTATGTGAAAGTGTTTATTTTGTTTTATATAATACTTAACATAATTATTTTATTATAAGATATCTTCTATTCAAAATTTCTTAGTCATATATATAAGCACTGTATGTGGAGTCATCTTTTTTTAAAAATCAAAGTAATATCAAATCACTTAACTAAAATTATTAATTTAAATAAATATTTAAATTACGTTTTTACCATTTAGCCATGGGCTCCATTCAGTTATCTGTGAGTTTTAAATTTGAATCATGTAATACTACAGGAGAGAGGCGATGAGGATTTTTAATAAGGGCTCCTTATACAATCACTATTACATCAAGAATCAATACTGTGCCACAAAACCCTGGAATACAGAAGTCTTGTTCTTAGGTCGACTGTAGCATTCAGTCAATGCCAGGACATCGGTATAAGAAAAGAAGAAGTCAGACTTTCTTTTTTTCATTAATTCACCAAATACATGATGACTACATTTTAAGGACATCCAATGTGCCCTTAGACATGAGAATGCAGCAATGACAAACTGAATTTAATGGGCATGATCTTTGATCTTAAGGAATTACTTCTTTTTGGGAATCATAGTCACACATAAGAAAAATGTCAGATTAAAAATGGAAAGACTTGAACCTGGGTAAAGAGACAATCATGAAATAGGCAGGAAACATGGATCCTAGACATCAAGCAAGCATGAAGTTAAAAAAAAAAAAAATTCAGGTATTGTCAAAGGAGAAGGGTAGCAAAGGTGAATGAGCAAATATGTTAAGAGATAGGAACCTAATGAGAAGGAGCAAAGGCCATAAATTGTATGACTGTACAGACCAGATACAAAGTTTATGTTTCCTTTTGAAGGATTTTTTTTAAATTTCTGCTTTCATAAATGAGGCCAAATATCAATAAAATAGAAAAATACAGAAAGAGGAGCACATTTGGATGGCAGTGGGGAGGAAGCAAATTCAAAGCAGACAGGTTGAGATGGAAGACGTCTATGTACATTTTATTAGGCAAAAGGACTATGAATGGAGTGGACAGTGGGTGATTTCATTTAAGCAGTTACAGCTGTCAAGTAAAAAGACCATATGACTGTTATTTCAAGGTTTGTGGCAACTCTACAAGTCTATCAGTGACATTTTCCCACCAGCTTTTGCTCATGTCTTGTCTCTGTGTCACATTTCAGGAATTTTCAAAGTATTTCAAACATTTTCCTTATTATAGCATTTGTTATGGTGATCTGTGATCACTGATACTGTGAGCATTTTTAGCAAGGTTTTGCAATTAAAGTATATACCTCTTTTAGACCTAATAGTCTACAAGTTAGATTTAATAGTCTAAAAGCTATTTTATACCTGATAGTATACAGTACAATCTGTACCTAACTTCTATAAGCACTAGGAAACCAAAATTCCCTGTGATTCACTTTATTGCAATGGTCTGGAACCAACCCTGTAACGTCTCCAACGTATTCTTATAGTGAGATAATCTAATATTTGCTGTCTTTTAACAAGATACAAATAAAAACACACCAGCAATTACTGAAGTGACATTTTTACACCCTCCTCCCTTCATACTTACTCCTCAAAAATATTTATCCTGCACGATATAGAAAAATCTATAATTTTACTGCTGAGAAAAACCCACAATGTAGACTGATCCATAATGAAATTGCCCTGGGCCTATGGAAATAGTAAAAGAAAAACCAAAGCAATGAAGTATTGGGATTGGGGAAAAGGGTTTATTCTGATTTAAAAGAAACATATGATCAGTACATACCAATTGCAATATATGAATTTTGATGGATGATAAAACCAAAGAAAATATAGGCAGCACTGAGTCAACTTTGAAATATAAACTAATATTTGATGATGTGTATAATTAATAAAAATATTCTCAAGGTGAAAATGATACCAGTATTCTCACTATTGGAAAATCCATGATGAATTACTTGGAGATGATGTGTTATGAAGACTACACTTTGTACAGAGTGGGTTTAAGAAACAACAAAGAATTGTACATAATTTGATAAGTTTGGATGTATGCAAATGTCCATGAAACCAGCAGTGCAATCAAAGTAAAAAACATATTTATTACCTGTGTGTATATACATATATGAAGTATGCATGTGTGTTTATATATATATATATTCATGTACATAAAATGGAATATTATTAAATCATAAAAATAATGAAATTCTGTCATTTGTCATCACATATGGGCCTTGAGGGCATTATGCTAAGTGAAATAAGTCAGAAAGAAAAATACCTTATAGTATCACTTATATGTGAAATCTAAACAAAGAAGCAAAGCTCACTACCAGAGGCAAGCACAGCACGTGGTTGTTGGGGTGAATTTGGATGTGAAACAGGTGAAGGGAGTCAAAATGTACAGCCATCCAGCTGGAAGTCATGAGGATAAGATATACCACTTGGCAACGGTAGTTAAAAATACTCTATTGCATATTTGAAAGTTGCTGAGAGTAGATTGGAAAGTTCTCACCGCAACAACGACAAAAATCTCTATGTATAGATAAAAAGGGACCTTCTCAACAATTTATTTTAGTGTATAATCCAGTATTGTTGATTATGGGCACTGTGCTGTACATTGTATCTCTAGAACTAGTTCATCTTACATTACCGAAACTATACTGATTGAACATTGGTGTAGTTTTTCCCCATTTCTCCCTCCCATTGGTTTCTGGGAGCCATTGTTCTATTTGCTTCTTATTTGAATATTTTAGGTTTCTCATACAAGTAGCATCATGTAATATTTATCCTTCTGTCCCTGGTTTATTTCACTTAACATAGTCCTTCCATTATATGTGTAGCAGTATCTTATTGTAGCCTTAATTTACATAAGCTCTGTTGTTTAATATAGTTAAACATCTTCTGATACTTTTACTGGCTCTTTGATTATACATTTTTGTGACGTGATCATTAAAGGCTTTTGCCATTTTTCTATTGGATTGCATGCCTGTTTCATATTGGACTTCTCTGGTGGCTCAGATGGTAAAGTGCCTGCCTGCAATGCAGGAGATCTGGGTTCAATCCCTGGGTCGGAAAGATCCCCAGGAGAAGGAAATGGCAACCCACTCCAGTACTCTTGCCTGGAAAATTCCATGGACTGAGGAGCCTGGTAGGCTACAGTCTATGGGGTTGCAAAGAGTCAGACAGAACTGAACGACTTCACTTTCACTTTCATATTGATGTTTAATATATAGATACATAATCTTGATATAAGATTACGTATAAAACTTCTTATTTTTATATGTATTAAGAATATCTTAACTTAAAAATTTTCTTTTTACCTACTTGGCATTTTTGATAATAGTTTCATTGTTTTGCTTTCAAGTTAAAATCTGTAATTTGTCCAGAATTTATTTTCCTATATCATGGACAGTAGGGTTGTGATTAATTTTTTCCATATATATAAACACATCAACCAACATTATATGTATTCAAGAATACACATTTAAACCTGCCCTGCAGTATCATCTATGTGGTAAGTTGACTGAATATATATTTGTAGGTTTCTGTTTGTACCTCTGTTTCATTCTTTTACTCATATTTTTCTTTGTCTATCTTTGTCAGACAGTGCTTTAGATAGCACTAGAGAGGATTAGTGAGATAACACTGCTGCAATTATTCTAGATTTTTAATAAGGCATGATATTTGGTAGTCTATATTCTCCAACTTTGTTTCCCTTCTCATTTAAGATTTCTTTTGTATTATTCACCATTTTCATTTCCAAATGAGACATATCTCTGTTAAATTTTACAATCAGAACATGTTAATGTGTTGACTGAGATTGCATTGGATACAGACAAGCAATTGGGCATAAAGTACATTTTTTACAATATTGAGTCAGTCAATCCATAAACAGTATATTCCATTGCTTTTGAGAATGTATTTAATTATTCTCTGTAATATATTGGGTTTCTGTATAAAGTTATTAATATTTTTTTTACATATGTATTTTAAAAAGATGAATTCAAAGGTTAATGCAAGTTAACAAGTTGTTTTATTTTGGGAATTACATTTTCTGAGTGTTTTTGCTAACATGTTGAATTAATATTTTTAAATCAATCTGTATGTCAACTTTCTCAATTCCCTTATAAATTCTAATGGTACATCTGTAATTTATTTGATTCTTTTATGTACATAATTATGTATCTGTAAATAATGACTGTTTTATTTTCTGATCACTTTAACATTTATTTTTTATTGTCTTCACTGTAGTACTTGGAATCTCCAATTTATATGATGATATATACAAATAATATATCTGTATATACAAATACAAATATAGAAAGAGTTATGAAAAGCAAGAGGGATATAGGCGAGCATATGAATATAGATGGGGCTTCCATGGTGGCTCAAATGGTAAAGAATCTGACTGCAATGCAGGAGACTTGGGTTCAATCCCTGAGTCAGGAAGATTCACTGGAGAAGAGAATGGCTACCCACTCCAGGATTCTTGCCTGGAGAATTCCATGGAGAGAAGAGCCTGTCAGGCAACAGTTCATAGGGTTGCAAAGAGTCAGATATGACTGAGTGATCATGTGTATATAAGTAGGTATGAATATAGATATCATGTAAAAGCATAAATCAAGGAATGTATGAGTAGCAGAGGACTAAGTCAGACTTGAGGAGTAAATCAACTCCAAAATCAGTACAGATGGTGACTGCAGCCATGAAATTAAAAGACGCTTGCTCCTTGGAAGAAAAGTGATGACCAATCTAGACACACATTAAAAAGCAAAGACATTACTTTGCCAACAAAGGTCCATCTAGTCAAAGCTATGGTTTTTCCAGTAGTCATTTATGGATGTGAGAGTTGGACTATAAAGAAAGCTGAGCATGAAGAATTGATGCTTTTGAACTCTGGTGTTGGAGAAGACTCTTGAGAGTCCCTTGGACTGCAAGGACATCTAACCAGTTCATCCTAAAGGAAATCAGTCTTGAATTTTCATTGAAAGGACTGGTGTTGAAGCTGAGACTCCAATATTTTGGCCGCCTGATGTGAAGAACTGACTCATTTGAAAAGACCCAGATGCTGGAAAAGACTGAAGGTGGGAGGAGAAGGGGATGACAGAGGATGAGATGCTTGGATGGCATCACTGACTCAATTGATGTGAATTTGAGTAAACTCTGGAAGTTGGTGATGGACAGGGAAGTCTGGTGTGCTGCAGTCCATAGGGTCGCAAAGAGTTGGACACAACTGAGAGACTGAACTGAACTGACTGAAGGAGTTAATTCTCAGAAATGGGAAGTTTGAGTGTATTGCATAAAAGCAACGTTTCATTGTTTTCCTTTGAATATCCATCCTACAGTAGTGATATATGCCATCATTCTGATTTTTTAAATTTTTATTATTATGGGCAATTGGAGCAGATATTTTGTGACAAATGCTCTTTCACTCTCTGTATAGGATATCCACAGGACAACCATCAGGCGCAGTGATTTGTTTTTAAAGAGACATAGGATTCAGAAGTTTGACACTCATGGTTACTGCCTACAGCAAAAGATATCAGTTAAAAACAGAAAAGAGAAAAGGTGAGGAGCATGAAGGAAGTCTGGGAGAAATTAGGTGAAAGAGGCTGGTATCCCCTCTCTGTGGATTCTCACAGGATATACTTATTTCTTCCAAGAAGGATGTGTGACAACACGTGCAAAGTGTTGCCAACCATGGGCACACCTGAGACTTAGCCAGGATTTTTACTAGGACGAGTCATGTAAGTATGCAGTGTTTGCATGACTGACGTCCAGCATTCAGATTTCAGACCATCAGAACAAAAGCAAGTAGCCATCATTAACTACATTGCATAAACCACCTGGTCATATTACTAAGATGTGGCCCAAAGTTTCAGGTGTACCAAAACACTTTTAAGACTGATTATTTCTAAAGCTTTACTCCTAAGGGCTGACCAAAAGCCAGTCCTGAAAATAGACCTTTAGACCTTTCTTGGAAAAGTATAGCTTTAGAGCAACCCAACCTTGCTAAGTAACTCTGTCCTGTATAAAAACTCATGAATTTTTATATGGTATATATATATATATATATATATATATATATACACACACACCATATTTTGTATATATATGTACAAAAGGGTACAAAGAAAATGTAATTTATTTTAAAAATAGCTCTCAACTTGGCTTGGTTATTAACACAATATTTTATTATAATAACTTTCATTATATTTATTTGTAATATGCTGTTTCTATGCTGCTGCTACTGCTGCTAAGTCACTTCAGTCATGTCTGACTTTGTGCAACCCCATAGATGGCAGACCATCAGGCTCCCCCATCCCTGGGATTCTCCAAGCAAGAACACTGGAGTGGGTTGCCATTTCCTTCTCCAATGCATGAAAGTGAAAAGTGAAAGTGAAATCGCTCAGTTGTGTCCGACTCTTTGTGACCCCATGGACTGCAGCCTACCAGTCTCCTCCACCCATGGGATTTTCCAGGCAAGAGTACTGGAGTGGGGTGCCATTGCCTTCTCCATTTCTGTGTCTATACACGTGTGTAAATATATACTTGATATTCTGAATTCATTATCATATCCAACAATATGGTTCTGGCTCTGTATTTGTGTGAAAAGTTTTTATATTTTAAAAAGTAATCTATTCTTTTTTATTGGCATTCTTGAGAGTCCCCTGGACTGCAAGGAGAACAAACAAGTCAATAGTAAAGAAAATCAGCCCTGAATATTCTGTCACTCCTAAAGGAAATGAAGTCTGAATATTCATTGCAAGGACTGATGCTGAAGCTGAAGCTCCAATATTTTGGCAACCTGATGTGAAGGATGGACTCACTGGAAAAGACCCTGATGCTGGGAAAGATTGAAGGCTGGAGAAGGGGACAACAGAGGATGAGATGGTTGGCTGGCATTACTGACTCAACAGACATGAGTTTGAGCAAGCTCTGGGAGTTGGTGATGGACAGGGAAGCCTGGGGTGCTGCAGTCCATGGAATAGCAACTGAACTGAACTGAACTCCTTAATTTATATTCACTGTTATTATACCTCTTGAGTGAATTTTTTTGACTACTTCCCTATTGTTCTTGAGACTTCTAAATTTGTGATATCTAAGTTTATATATTTAATAAAATGTTTATTGATATTGTCTCAGCTCATTAATGTTCTTAAACATGTTGTAAAATATATTCAACTTAAATTTTTATAAACATTTCTGGTGTTTTCCCTTATCTGGTTCTTGATCTTATTGAGTCATATTTATATAACCATTACTTTTGAGCTTTCTGTAGTCATTGTTAGATTATAAAGTTAATAATTTATAATAGGTAAAAATGCATATATGGAGATAGATAAATTAGGGATGGCATTGAAGGATTATTATGGTTATCATCAGAGATATACAGGTCAACAAACAAAATATAAACATGAGTTCAGAAACAGATCCACACATGCATGATCACCTGATTTACAACAACTATGAACAACTTTTCTGTGCAGTAGAGAAAGCACAGGCTTCAATAAGTAATGATTAATTAATTATGTATAAACCAAAAATTATTCTTATTCTTTACATAGTACTATGATAAAAAAAAATTAGTTCAGGAAAGCCAGTGATTATATGCATACCCATTAAAAAGCTATACTTTTTACTTGAAAATTTAAAAATAATATATTTATGATATAACATATGAAGTTTTCATATTTAGCAAAGGCAAAGTGTTTATCATAAAGAAAAGAATGATAAATCATACTGTAATAAATTTGAAATTATGTTCATTAAAAGATACCATTAGGAACTAAAAAGATAAGACTACAGTGAAAGAATATATTTGTGAAATATACATCTAAGAAAGTATGTTATGAAATATACATAAAGGAATATTACACAGAGGTAGAAACATATGACCTTATTTAGAATAATAAGCAAAGGACTTCATAAACACTTTGAAAAGATGGATACCTCAAAGACCAAAAGGCATACTTAAAAAGTTGCTTTACTTCATAAACTCTTATGCATGCAGTTCCCTGGAATGCTTATCAGAAAGTTTAAAATGAAAAAACTAGCAATACTTGGTGTTAGCTAAATTACAGGGTGACCAGTATTCACATCTGTTGCTGGTGGATGTATAAATTGAAATAACCACATTAGAAAATTATTTGACAATATCTACTTAATATTGGCTTCCCTGGTGGCTCAGTAGGTAAATAATTTGTCTGCAATGCAGGAGACCCAGCTTTGATCCCTGGGTTGGGAAGATTCCCTTGGAGAAGAAAATGGCCACCCGCACCCATATTCTTGCCTGGAAAATTCTATGGATGGAGGACTTTAGTGGACCACAGACCATGAGGTCCCAAGAGTAGGACACAAAGTAGCAACTAAGCCATCACCACTTAACATTAGCATCAGCTATGAATTGACAATTTCATTTCTAGCTATATTCTCAATACAGATTAGAATATATTTTACTAGAACAAATATACCATATGAGCTGAAGCAGCATTATTCATAAGTTTATGAACAAAAATATGCACAAGTATCATTCTTATCCTTCAACAGAATGGTTAAATATACACTTTATACCATTAAATACTAAATGGTAATAACATGAAAGATATACATACAAGCGTACAAGAACGTGAATATAAAAAATAATGTTGAGAGAAAGAAGTTGTAGAAAAATACATACACTTGTTTTATATTTATATGAATTTCAAGAACAGCAATAATAATGTGTGTTCTTAGAAGTGGTCATAGAATGACCTAAGTTCCAGATGATGAATAGCAGTGAATAGAATTAAATGTGAGAGCTTCTGAGATTCTGGTAAAGTTAATATTGTGTTTCTTGATCTGAGTGCTCATGATGTGATGTGTTTGCTTTGTAATACTGCATATTGTTGCTGTTGCTGTTCTGCAGTTGTTAAGTCATGTCCAACTCTTTGCAACCCCATAGATTGAAGCATGCCAGGCTCTTCTGCCCTCCACTATCTCCCAGAGTTTGCTCAGATTCCTGTCCACTGAGTTGGTGATGCTATCTAACTACCTCATCCTCTGCTGTCCCTTTCTCCCTTTGCCTTCAATCTTTCCCAGCATCAGTGTCTTTTCTAATGAGTCAACTCTTCACATCAGGTAGCCAAAGTATTGTAGCTTCAGCTTCAGCATCAGTCCTTGCAATAAATATTCAGGCTTCATTTCCTTTAGAAGTGACAAATTTGATCTCCTTGCAGGCCAAGGGACTCTCAAGAGTCTTCTCCAACACCACAGTTCAAAAGTGTCAATTCTTTGGCATCCAGCCTTCTTTATGGTCCAACTCTCACATCTATACATGACTACTGGAAAAACCATAGTTTAACTAGATGGACCTTTGTTGGCAAAGTGATTTCTCTGCTTTTTAACACGCTTTCTAGGTTTGTCATAGCTTCCCTTGCAAAGAAAAAGCGTCTTTACGTTTCATGGCTGCAGTCACCATCTGCAGTGATTTTGAAGCCCAAGAAAATAAAACCTGTCACTGCTTCCACTTTCTCTCCTTAATTGCCATAAAGTGATAGGACTGGATGTGTGATAATTCATCTAGCTATACAATTTATTAAATGTACAATTTTCTCCATGTTCATTTCACTTCAGTGGTAATTTCACTTTAAATCAATATAAATGATTTTAGAAATTTAAAAAATGTGATTGATATCTCAGTTATAAAATAATTTTATTAAAAATAAATGTTTTACAGTAACTATTATGAATTAATTTCATAGCATCTCCTTAATCTCTCTAACTCATTCTTCTATATTTATTTGATCATGCCTGACAAAATAGATTAAAAAATAATAATTTTATGCCTAATACATTCCAGCTCCATCTTACAATATAAAATTTGAAGAAACAGAATGCCATGTATTTTGACCCTAAGGTTCATGGATCAAATGGAATTTCTTAGAAATCAGATTCCAAATGGAAGAAAAAAAATTACCTTCACAGTAAGAAGTGCTGAAAAAAATATAATTTAAAATCATAGAATCAGACTCAAATACATTTTTGTACATTATTAGGAGCAGAAGTGGGATAGATGAGCAGTGCCAGTCATTAATGCGTGCGTATAGCATTTAATGAAGGATGCATTTAAGTTGGTGGATACTTTCTGGAATCCACCAGAAACGTTCTAGGAACCTCTCCCTTCTGGAATCTGGGTAAGACAGCTCTATATTGTCTCACAGAGGTTTTTATTGTGATAAAGGTCCAGTTAATCAAGGAATAAATTTCTCATCAATGCCTTCTTTACTGGTCTTTTTCCTTTTCCTCTCTCACTTTCTCCTTGCCCTATCACCCCTTTTTATCATTCCTGAATCTACCTCCCAGTTAAACTTCATGCATGACAATTCTTATCAAGTACTATTTCTGAACACAATCTAATATAACGTAAAGCTGAAGGCAGATTTAAATTTATATACGAATCTCACTAGGATGTTTACAAGAATATTGAATTTAGGAATTTAGAAATTATTTAATTTAGTCTTAGAGGAATTCTTTGGAAAAATGCTGTCCCGATCCACAGTTAATACTTTTGCCTATTTCCTAGCAATTATGGAAGAATATCAATTAGAGTAAGAAAGAAGACAGATCTACAATCTTTATATTTTTCAAGTTAAAAGTCATCATTTTTATTATGAGATATAGAAAACATGTGTTTTCTTTGAATTATAATGGACAATAATTTGTTTTATTAAGCTGTCACTTTTCTCTGTTGCTTCTTTTGAAATATATTTTATCCCCCCCTTTTTTGCTCTTATTTGTTTTTAATTGTCAGAAAATGTTCAGTCTTATAAAAATCATGCTATTTATATGAGGCACCGCAAATGATTTTAGAATAAACTGGAACATAAATAAACAGCTAATGTGCTAGAAATAGGAACATAAAGAGCATTAGACTATATGATTTACTCTCAATTATTTCCTGTCAGGGACTAGGACATAATCTACTCTGTAACTCTGTCAGTGTATAAAATGCAATGACTGTTTCATAGACAATTTCTTCAAATAATATTTATGTCTCCTTTGGAGGAAAAAATATGAAGAAGTTAACCATCAGAACTCAAAAGCACTTAGAAAAAGACCAGAGCAGAGATGAGAACAACATTTCAAGCAAAGCATCTTTGTTGCAAAAATAACTTGATTTTTAGCTCAAAGACTTCAAGGTTACATTGAATAATTTACAGGTTGCTTGCTTCAGTTCTTCCTAATTCACCTGCATTGTCAACAAGAGCAAGAACTAACAACAGGCAATGAAAAGTAAGAGAACAAATATATATTATAATATTATTTTAATATCTGGGGAAAAATGAGAAATTCTACCGATACTTATTTACTTCCCCTCCACTTTCACTCCCTGTGTCCATTTAAAAAAAAGAAAAACAAAAAACAAATAAAATACTTAAACAAGAAACTTTTAAGACTATTTCTCCAGAGTTCTGAACATATTTTTCTAGGTTTATTTGTATGTCCTAATGGGAATTTTAATTAGAGGATGTCATTACTATACACTGAGTTACTACATATAATTTAGAAAGATACATTTTTGCAATTTTTGAGGAAAAGTAACAACAAAGTTCATTTGATAAGAAATATACAACAGCCCCAGAAAAAGTACACAAAAACATTCTACTGTAGAATTTCTCTTTTTCAGTATGATTTCAGAATCATCCACTTCCAACAAATGTCCGTGTGTTACTTAGAATCATCTGTAATTCCATCTAAAAAAAAAACTTAATTTCTAGCTAACACAGTAAACCTTGAGAGAATCAGTTTTGAGCTGGGAGAGAATGACTAGTGATAGAGACAGAACACTAGGTGTGTGAAAGACACGTTCACAGAACTTTAGTACATTCTCAGTACTTATTGCCTCTGAACTACATCCAATTTAGAATAGAATGCTGGACAAAGTGAAGGATATGATGAGTCAGATTAAATAGTATCAGCCTCCTTATGAACACCATGCATCTCAAAGTCACCAAAAGCATCATAGCCAGATGCTGTCTCAAGTGGAGCCCTATGGCATTAAAAATAAGTTTTCCTCAAGTGATTACCTGAAGTTATCTTGGCTTTGCGCCAAAAATCTCCTATTAGCGATTGCTTAGCTTCCATAAAAGACATAGATATGCTGCAGATGCTTCAGTTACTCTGTCAAGTCACAGGGGATAAGTGACTGAGAAAGATGTACAGCAAGAGAGCACTTTCCACTCAGAGCTCAGCTCAACGGCCACGTTTCAAATGAACTCCTTCCTGATTACCCAAAATCTTTTGTTCTCTAGGTCTTTCCAGCATGTGAATGTAATGAAAGTAATATTCTCTGTGGTATTTAGAAAGTCGAAGCTCTTGTGAACTAAATTATGGCACAAATGTAGAGAATGGCCTTATACCTGATGTGGTATGTTTTAGTCCTTGTCGTGAGAAACCAAACTTCTGATATACTCTGTTTATCAGAATAGGGGAAAGAGGCATTCAAGATTAATTGCTGTAAGTCTGATTCTGACACCAGTGAATTGACCAGATCCACTTAGAAGATGATATCCAGAAGAAAGACAAAAATTGTAATTGTGTCATAGAAGTGTCACCAACACTGAAACTTTTTAATTTTTGGTGATAGTACTGATACACCACATGAATGTACATGCACACATGTGCACACACAGGGATCTCACATTGCTTATCATTTACTATAGTCAGGAAGAGGAATTTCAATGATTTATTATGAATCCTATATAATAAAAATAGTTAGACTTTAATTGATGGTTCATGGTTTGGAATAATAAACACACGGGCCTACTATGAAGGGCAAGTTTAGTAAAAAATGGGTTTATTACCAGATGCTTGTATACATCTCTTTGTGATATCCAAGGTAGCATCTTGGATTCCTAACACTGGCATTATTTTAGAGTTAATTTTTAAGATTTTTTTTAAAAAGCACCAATAATCATGCTTTTTTGTAAAGCAGAGTTATACAGGTAAATACCCAAAAATTAGAGACTGGAATAAATTGGAAAATGATCATATGTTCTTAGTGATACAGGATAGTTATTATCTAATATTGTATTTTTAAGGGACACTGAAGATTAAAACTGACTCATATTTGGAAAATTAATAAAAGGCCAGTACTCTCTAAAGCAGATATTCACAAACTGTTGCTGATGGGCCAAATCCAGCTTGATACCTGTTTGCAAAAATAGTTTTAATGAAAACACTCAATTTGGTTGCAAATTGTCTATGGATGCTTTCACACCACACTTCAATGGCAGAGTGGAATAATTTTAACAGAGGTCATAAGGCCCACATTGTCTAAAATATTCACTATGCAGCCCTATATAGAATAATTTTTGTAATCTTTGCTCTATATAGTTAACTGGAATCCTACTCCAATTACTGTTATAGATTTTCTTTATATAAGCTAAATAACATCTTACTGCTTCTATCAGTTTAATGTCTAGATAACTAAGGACACAAAACAAGGTGTCTCTATGAAATATACCAAGTATTATTCAAATTTCTTAATCAAAGAAACCTCTAGGAAACTATAAATATTCCCAGGTTCACTATGTTCTAAATCAGGTTCTCTGATTTAGCATCCCTATGATAAAATTAAGATACATGAATGTTGTCAGGAGTCATAAGTGATGATTCGGACAACTTTGGAAAGAACATTTAGACAACTTTGGAAAGAAGACAATTTACAAATAACTACTTATTAAGTTTGCTTTACTATTAAGCATGTTAAACATAAATAAGCAAATCCAGGTTCAAGTATCTAAATGGTCCCAACTAGGATTACTATTAATATACTTGAATGTTCTATCCCTACTGAGTTTAGAGAGGTCTTTTTTCAATTTTGTCTTTTCGAAACCATACTCCCTGACATTCTCATCAAACCAAAACCTGACCTGATCTGATAGACACACTGGACAGGAAAACACAGCATTCTTTCACATGTAGATTTGTTTTGTTTTGTTTTAGTTTATGCTTTTCCTGCTTGTATATATGCGGTTTGTATGTGTTTGTGTGTTAATGTGTTCAAATGTACTAAAGTTGCCAAAGACTTTGCTGTTTTCAAATTCAATACATTTTCCTGTCCATGAATGACTTGGCTTTTCAGCAGTACTTGAAATATTTATATAACAATAATTACCACACAATCTCATTATTTTAATCGCTAAAATCTAAAATTCCAGTTCTTCTATTTTATATATCTCTAAATATTTATGTAATCTTGCTATTTACATCAAATCTATCTACCATTCAGTTCAGTTCAGCTCAGTCGCTCAGTCGTGTCCGACTCTTTGCCACCCCATGAATTGCAGCACGCCAGGCCTCCCTGTCCAATTAGTTTAATCTAAAGTCATTATCATCTCCCCCTTTTAAGTTGATTCACGTGTTTCACCCTTGTATGTTGGTGAGGTACACAAGTGTAGTCAGAATCTTTCTTTTGAAATCAATAATAATAATATTATTATATGTTTATATGTAATCCTCCCATGGATTCCCATTGCCCCTCAGACAATGGTCCAAATGCCTTAGTAAAACCTGAGTTAGACTCCAATTCTTTTTCCTCCCATCTTTGACTCTTGTCATTCTCCACTGTCCTTGCTCAATCATCATGTACACTGTGCCATCTCTCAGACAAGGACTACAGATATCTGCCTAGAAGACTCTTCTGTTTTTGTCCCACTGCATTCATTTCAACTACCTTCTGCTTGAGATCTTCTAAAATACAGGTGTAGGACTTCCCCTCATTGCTCAGTAGTTAAGAATCCCCCTGCCAATGCAGGGAACACAAGTTCAATCCCTGGCCCAGGAAGCTCTCACATGCCATGGAGCAACAAAACCCGTGAGCCACAAGAGAAGCCACTGAAATGAGAAGCTCAGATACCAGAAAGAAAAGTACCCCTGCTCACTGCAACTGGAGAAAGTACATGTGCAGCAAAGGAAAACTCAGTGCAGACAAAAAATAAATAATAACATTTTAAAAACATGTGTGTAAATAAGAAGACTCTGCTATAATACCAATCACACTTGAAATACTTTATTTAGTGTCAAAAACTCCATGAAAGATGAGAACTTGCTTACCCCTACTTCCCAGATTATTAATTAGCTACACAAAGTAAATGACAATATGTTTGTGCTGTATGGAAATTTTTCCCCCAATAATCTTATTCACATTATTATTTATTTATCAAAGCTCTGAAGTTAAATTTAGTATAAATGTAACACATGAAGTTCAAGTATTCCCCATTGACCAAC
This sequence comes from Bos indicus x Bos taurus, assembly GCF_003369695.1. Lineage (NCBI taxonomy): Eukaryota > Metazoa > Chordata > Mammalia > Artiodactyla > Bovidae > Bos > Bos indicus x Bos taurus. The sequence goes on along the minus strand of NC_040076.1, from coordinate 13,615,059 downwards.
TAGTTTAATAATTTTAAGAACTGAAATGTTTTCCTTATAATGAGTTGATCAGAATTTTTTTTTCTTTCTACTATTTACTATGTTTGAAAATGTTGATACATTTCCTATACTGATTTAACAAATTAATTTGTACTAAATAATTATTTAAACTTGAGATAGAATTGCAAGTTCAGGCAACTTACAGCTATTTGGTATAACATGTCACAAGTGCAACTGGGAGCTGTGCAAATTCTCTAATAAATATTCAGAGTAACAGCCTATGAAGATACATGAGAGACTGCTTAAAATAAGACTAATTCCATAGTCTAGTGAGTCTCAGTTCTTTTCCTCTAACTAGGATTGTGAGGTTCAGATTTAAAACACACTTCCCTGCACAAACTAAGATTATATCAGAAAAACAAGCCACCATAGAATTTCATAGTACACAAAAAGATTTACTGTATTTTCTAACAGTCACTCTGTATAGCTATAATAGCAAAAAGTATATGTTGGTTTTCATAAAATTCCCAGTGAATACCACTTCTTCAATTTAATAAGACAAATGAGAAAGCAATTAAAGTAACTTTATTTGAAAAACTATCATAGGTTGTTTCATTAATAATCGTATAAATTACATTACTCTGCTTGTCCTTAGAAATAAATTACTGTAATCTCACAAGTAATGGTTACAGAACAATGTGCCAAAACCTTAGTTTCTTAGCCTTGTTGCCACAGAGTAATTGGTAATTACAGGTAAACATCATGCTTACGTGTGACTTCCCAGGTGGCATGAGGGGTAAAGAATCTGCCTGACAATGCAGGAGACTTAGGAGATGCAGGTTCTATCCCTGGGTCAGGAAGATTCCCTGGAGGAGGGCATAGTAACCCATTCCAGTATTCTTGCCTGGATAATCCCAAAGACAGAGGAGGCTGGTGGACTACAGTCCACAGGGACACAAAGAATAGGATACAAGTGAAGCAGCTTGGCATGCATGCATTATATTTACACATACAATTCCTTGACCACTTTCCAAATAAGTTGTTTTTCAGAGTGAAATTTGGTATGAGAATATGTAGCAGAAAATGCTAATCCCTATGCAATTTTATATAATGTTTACATAAAATTTTGATGGGCAATTGATTGCAAAAAAGAAAGAAGTACATTTATACTGTAATTAAACTTAAGGAAAGATGAGTCTCAATAAAGTTGTCAGTGAAATTTACCATGTTAGTCCTTGTATGGAGTGAGAACTTACATATGCATTAGTGAATAGTGGAGTAGAACCAGTTTTCTTCCATCTTCTACAACCAAGGTAATATTTGCTCAACGTGCCCAGATCTGGGAAATCAAAAGTCAATGATAAAAGGTGTTAACAGAAAAAAGGAGCACAGCTTCATTTTGCTGGAGTTTAGATACAGGAAAACAGTATCTGCATTTCTCTTTCTCTTTTTCTGTGGTGTATATATTTTTATGGCATAATTGTTATATATAGCAAAACAAATTAAGCCTCACAGCCTTATGTGAAATAATTGTTAAGGAGCCTAATGTGAAAGGGGATGATTACTGGAAATTTAACAAAACAGTTGCCATCTTTTAGCATTTTAATGTATGTTAAGTGACATTACTCTTCATTTTCTATCACATCATAGTGAGATCTCAATAAAGGAAATTTATTAAAAGCATATATATTACTGAACTGGTTGTGGTTTTGTTTTTCCTTTTAAATTAGTTTTTATTATAATTGCTCTACAGTGTTGTGTTCGTTTCTGCTGCACAGCAGAATGAATCAACTGTACATACACATATATCCCATCTCTTATGGATTTCCTTCCCAGGCGGGTCACCACCGTACATTAGGTGGAACTCCCTGTGCTACACGGCATGTTCTCATTGCTCTGCTGAGCTGCTCAGTCGTGCCTGACCCTTTGCGACCCCCAGGACTGTAGCCTGCCAGGCTCCTCTGTCCATATGATTTCCCTGGCAAAAAGGCTGGGGTGGGCTGCCATTTTCTTCCCCATGTTCTCATTAGTTGTCTGCTTTATGAAAGTGAAAGTTAAGTGTCAATCACTCTGTCATTTCCAACCCTTTGTGACCCCATGGACTGTAGTCTGCCAGGTTTCCCTGTCTGTGGAATTCTCCAGGCAAGAATACTGGAGTGCGCAGCCATTCCCTTTTCCAGTCTATTTTATACATAGTATCAACAATGTATAAATGTCAATCTGAATCTCTCAATTCATCCTACCCTCCCCTTCCCCATTGGTATCCATATATTTGGTCTTTATAGAAATATAGCATATATAAACACATATATGTGGAATCTAGAAAAAACGGTAAGGACAGTCTTATTTAATTAATTGGTTTGTTTTAATGATTACAGATTTCTTTATAAGGAAGGATCTTGGCTCTTCCAACGTTCTCCTTCCCAGGTGTCTATGGAACTCAGGACAGACAGATGTCTGAGGTATATATAGTCCAATGACACTCTTGCTATATCACAGCCATGTTTCCCACTCTTCATGCGACCTTTATATTTCCCTTTCATAAAGATAACTCTGGCAGAGAGGTAGAGAATGAACCAGAGAGGAAATGCATGCAGAAATCCAAATGATAAATTATAAAGATTAAATGAAGTTAGGGTAAGCAGCAGTAGACATGGAAAGGAAGGATTGAGGACAGATACTAGCAGCAGACAAAGGGCATTATATCATACCTAAGTTAAATTAGGCATCAAACAGGAAGCTTGATAGCTGTGTGACCTTGGGCCACTTATTTATCTAATCTTTGGTTTCCTTGTTTCTAAAATGGGACTAATATGTCTACCTACCTACTTAGTTTTATTATGAAGGTTAAATGAGTACATGTATGAAAACAGAATTGACCAAATTTGGTTAACTGTTGAGCTCCATGAGGAAAGGAACTGTGCTTCCATATGCAGACTTTGTAACAAGCTTTGAAAATGTTTACAGAGAAAGCAGAAAGTAGAAGTTCTAATAGTATGAGCTAAATGTCATTTTTACTGAACTTCCAAAATCTCTACCATTTAAAACTGTCTAGGTAGTTTTTTTTTTCCCCTACCAAAACAAAAACAAAAACAAAAACAAAAAATTGTCTTATAGATTCTACCTTAAGAATTCAAACTCTTCTGGAAAAATATGTGCGTTCAAACCAGAGAGATTCCTCACAGACATTTTTCCATTAAACTAAGAAAAAATGAAGTATATGAAATTTCTTCTTAAAAAAAGGATTTCTGCTTTAGGCCCTAGGTTCTTTTTGATCCTGGGAAAGTATATATGCTAATTTCCATGGCTGCTTCAAATTTTTACATTCCTTTTTCAGAAGTAATAATAAAAAGGAACCTTATAGAAAGTGAATGAATTACTTTAAAATAGAATGCATTTTTGCCATAAATATTTCTATAATTGCCATGGTTGTGATAAGAGGGTTAATATCAGAGGCTGAGACCTATGCAATAGCTTTCTAAATAATTATTCAAAAGGAATATAGACTTTAAAAGTGAGTTTGTGTGATGATTTTTACATTTACTAAGTTTTGTGAGAGAATTTTTTTCTCAGAACCACTATTTTACAGTCATTCCATATGTATATTATAAATACATTTTCCTAATCATACACCATTGCTCTCAGTTACTTAAGATTTTCAAAGTTGATGTCTTATTTTTGCTATAATGCTTAACTTTTTTTGATTTAAAATTCATTGCATTTTCCTCAAAACACCTTGTTTCTTTATGGACTTTGAATATCATAAGCACAAACTTTTGTTTGGAGAAACTTGCATGAATAATTATGGTCTCATTAAAATGCAAAGTCTTCAGAGATTTTCCTAATCATCTCCTGATGACTTTCTAGTTAAGTGAGTGCAATGTCTTTCATCATTCTCAGACTGAAGAGCAATATTCTTTTCAATGCTTGTAAAATACACAGAATTTTAAGAAAGTCTTCATCCTCTGCCACTTGATAGTCACAAAAATAATCGCTTGGCAGTTTCCTCTTAGGACTCTTCTATATACAAGTGCATAGATTTATATTCAATCTAAAGAACACTTGAGTGTAATGGTTTTTGGCTTACTGCCTTTTGAACAGCCTCATATTCATATCTGTAAATGGTAAAATCTGGTTATGTGTGTGCCAAGTCACTTCAGTCATGTCTGACTCTTTGTGACCCCAAGGACTGTAGCCCACCAGACTCCTCTGTCCAAGGGATTCTCCAGGCAAGAATACTAGAGTGAGTTGTCATGGGGATCTCCAGGGGATCTTCCTGACCCAGGGATTGAACTCATGACTCTTGCAGCTCCTTCATTGAAGGAGGATTCTTTACCACTGAGCCATCCACTGAGGAAGCCCCAATATCTAGTTATATGGATCATTAATTTGTCTATGCTTGAGATGTAGTTAATACCAGTAAGCCTAAATCATTTCACCAAGTCCTTGATCCAGCATGGAATCTTCATTGAAAATGTTTTCTGTGATGTATTTTCAAAGATAAATAATTTAAACTCACTTGAATATTTTTCCAAAATAGCTAATATGCTTTTTTTTTTTCAAAACAAGCTTCCAAAGGAAGATTCCATTTTTTTCTGTTTAAATAAATACACATGTGAAAATAACAGTTTGAACTGTGCAGTGTGTTGCAATAAAGAGTTGCCATGGTCCCTCTCTGACATCAGCATGATAACACAAAATAGTTCTTCTAATCCTTGGCCTTTAGTGTTCTGAAAAATTCAAATCTTATAAAACTTGTCTACTTTATTTTTTCTCTTTACACTACAATCAGAGACAAATGAGTCTAGAGATGGGTCAGTCAGATTCAAACATTTTGTTCAGAACAATACTAACAACACAATCTTCTGGAAACCAAACTCTTCTGAATTATGTCATTTAATCAAATAAGGGGTTCATTAGATTTAGAATGTATGTTTACAGAAAACAATGATTCCTTTGCTCTAGTTCTTGTTTGATTCCTTCCTTCAACAGATATAGTTTTCTTTTTTTTTTTTTTCTCCTTTTTTTTTTAAATTTTATTTTATTTTTAAACTTTACATAATTGTATTAGTTTTGCCAAATATCAAAATGAATCCACCACAGGTATACATGTGTTCCCCATCCTGAACCCTCCTTCCTCCTCCCTCCCCATACCATCCCTCTGGGTCGTCCCAGTGCACTAGTCCCAAGCATCCAGTATCGTGCATTGAACCTGGACTGGTGACTCGTTTCATACATGATATTTTACATGTTTCAATGCCATTCTCCCAAATCTTCCCACCCTCTCCCTCTCCCACAGAGTCCATAAGACTGTTCTATACATCAGTGTCTCTTTTGCTGTCTCGTACACAAGGTTATTGTTACCATCTTTCTAAATTCCATATATATGCGTTAGTATACTGTATTTATGTTTTTCCTTCTGGCTTACTTCACTCTGTATAATAGGCTCCAGTTTCATCCACCTCATTAGAACTGATTCAAATGAATTCTTTTTAATGGCTGAGTAATACTCCATTGTGTATATGGTACATATACAGATGTAGTTTTCTTAGCCACAAAAGTTCTTATGTCTCCAACAGCAAATTACAAACCTCTGAAAAGCATGATTACTGTGGAACCACAAGGCCTTGTACCACTGTGCAAGGTCGCGTGTCAAGAAATACCAAGTTGTGCGGGGAGACATTTAACAGTCTGCGTTCTCTCTTATCTCGTTATCTTTACACAAGTGCTTCCATTAATCAGAATTCCCCTTGCCGGAATAATTCCTAACATCTTTAGGTCTCTGGGACATCAGTTTCTTTGGGACACAAACCCTTGCTCTGTGCTCTTGGAGTGTCTGCTTTTCTCTCTGCCCCAGCACGAATCCCAGTCTCATCATAGCTGTCCACTTTTCAGCTTTTCTATCAGACCATGGGCTTACTAAGGCCTGTGCATGTCTCATAGTGGTCACCCAATAAATGATTGTGGAAAAAATACATGAAATACCAGAAGAGCAGAAATTATCCAGAAATTGAAAAAAAAATCAACTTGTCTTGATATATTCTTTTATCATTAATACAGCACACAGTATTTACTTTATTTCATTTGTTATGTTATTTTGTTATTGTTATAAATATAAGGTAGATCATTTTTCAATCACCTTTATTAAAATTTGGGAGACTCCTTTACATTATCTATATTAATTCAATTATGCATTATATTCTATGTTCATTTGCTGCTATTCTGTCATAATATTAGGGAGTAAAAGGGAATTATTATCAAATACTTTAAAAATTAAAATAGATGGAAAAGCAGAAATACCTTCACACCTTAAAGAAATGCTCAAATTATGGGCTAGTGAAAAAAGACAGCCAAACTTAGTAAACTATAGAACATTAACACTGAACTTAATTTTCTAAACTACAATTTAAAAGTATTCCCTTAATATCTTATGTGTAAAAATGCTATATTTCTCAAAGTACATCTACATGTAAAATATGGAGATACGTGCTTTATTTTCATCACTGTGGTTGACTTGATAAGGTGCCAATAATTTGGATGATAATGAGCAGGCAATTTTATATCAAGCGCAATCAGTCAAGAGTTTATATAACATTTGGTACCTTCCTTCTCAGAATATTAAGCTAGACAATATGGTGAAGTTACTGAACATGTTCAAACATGAGGTAAATTTCTCTAATGATATAAGTATGTAACATGAGAAGAATTTGAAATTAAATCAATCACTTTCTTATTACTTCAAAGGCACTTATATGAGAAAGAAACACATTGAAACTAAGGCAGAGAACCTGGTGGCTTTATTACTTCAAATTATCTGACATTATTTATAGTTTTAATAAATTTCTTAAATGATAGTATATGAAAACACAGACTTGTATCAAATATTGTATTGTTGTCATGAAGGGAAACATACCTGAAAAGTCAGTAAGTTTTTGATGTACTCTTAATTCTAAAATCCTTTTATAGATATTGTTTTGTCAGAAAAGATAATTTTTAAAGTTATATAAGTTATATGAGAGCAAAGTTTTTTCGATCTATACACACAAAGGTATCACTATTGTTTTTATTTTCTAAAGCAGTTAATTATCTCATTGTTGTTCAGTTACTAACTCATGTCCAATTCTTTGCTACCCCATGGACCACCAGGCTCCTCTCTCCATGGGGTTCTCCAGGCAAGAATGCCAGAGTGAGTTGTCATTTCCTTGTCCAGGGAATCTTACTAGACCAGGGATCAAACCCACTGCTCCTGCATTGGCAGCTGGATTCTTTACCACTGAGCCACTAGGGAAGCCCTAATTATCTCCTGGGTATGACTAAATAACTATTCTCCTGAAAATAAGTTAGTCTTGCTTAAGAAAAATCATTAAGAATGTTGAAATATAATTAAGTGTAGAAGCTGATAGAATCTGAAATTTAATACTGTTTTACAATTAAGAATTTCTAGTAAAGTGTCAGTACATGATTTTGCAACATCATAGAGACTGAAAAGTATGTTAAATAGATTTGACCCTTGAACAATGTGTGGGTTAGGGGCGCAGACCCCCTCCACATTAATTCATGTTTGACTTTACAGTTAGCCTGTTGCATCCTCGCTTTCACATCCACAGATTTAATCAATCAGATCATGTAGTATATATTTATTGAAAAAAATTATTCATAAGTAGAGTCAAGCAGTTCAAGCCCATGTTTTTCAAGGGTCAATCATTATATTAAATAATATCTCATTTTGAGAGATTAGCTTGAAATAAGTACGCCCATTCCACATATATTTAGTCCTTCTTTCTTTCCACAAATAAGCCCACAGAAATTGTTCCAGACACTATGCTTAGAACTGCAGACTCCAAGAGGAATTCAATGAAGTACCTGTTCTCAAGCAATTTATTGTTTAATACAAGAGACAGTTTCATAAGCAAATTATTTTTAGAATAAGTCAATACTTCAGAGATAGATACAATTTGGGAAATTTCTTCATTGTCTTCACCAGAAGACAATGCAATATTATAAAATACAACAAAACATTAAAATAGGGAAAAGTTAAGTTGGGTGTTTACTATACTATTTTTTTCTTCCTGCTTGTCAAGCATATTCAGGTTGAAGGAATTTTGACTAATTCACAAATTATACTTAATCAGTAATTGGAAATATAAGTGTAAATTTCATACCTGAACTGAGATATGGTTTGGAGAGAAAAAATGTACATGAATGACAAATCTAGTTCACTACTTGTTAGTTTTGTGAATTTATGCAAGACATTTATTAGCTAAGACTCAATACATTAGACTTAATGATAAAAATAAAAGTAGGCCACAAATACATTAAGAGTTTCTTCATTGACAAGAGGGGTTACGCTGGGGGTTCTGTGGTAAAGAACCCATCTGCAAATGTAGGAGTTGTTCACTTACTCAGTCATGTCCAACTCTTTGAAACCCCAAAGACTACAGCACACCAGGTTTCCCTGTTTTTCACCATCTTTCAAAGTTTGCTCAAATTCATGTCCATTGAGTTGAAGATGCCATTTAACCATCTAATCCTCTGTCACCACTTTCTCTTCCTGCCCTTAATCTTTCCCTACATCAGGATCTTTTCCAATGAGTTGTCTGTTCACACCGAGTGGCCAAAGGATTGGAGTTTCAGCTTCAGCATAAGTCCTTCCAATGAATAGTCAGGGTTGATTTCCTTTAGGATTGACTGGTTTGATCTTGTTGTCCAAGTTTCCTGCAAATGCAGGAGACTTGGGCTCAATACCTAGGTTGGGAAGGTCCCCTGGAGAAGGGAATGGAAACCGACTCCAGCATTTTTGCCTGGGAAATCCCATGGACACAGGTGCCTGGAAGGCTATAGCTCATGGGGGTCACAAGAGTCAGACATGACTTAGTGACTAAACCACCACCACCACCATTGACAAGAGGGAATTCTTCTGTCACCTTGGATATCGGCTGCCTTTGACCAAACTGTATAGCTGAAATAAAATGATGCCATGTCAGTTCCAATTCCAAAGAACTGGCAGCAGCAACTTGCTCCTTAGAAGCCCCGAGTCACTGTGTATAAACTGTGACTGCCCTGATGAGTCACCAATATCAACGTCCAATCAGAGAGGCTCTGTAAATACATGGAGAGGGCTGGGGGTGCAGATGAGTCTGGCCTTCCCTTTACCCAGTGACATATCAGTCATGTGAATAAAGTTTTTTGTATCCTCCTTACTAAGACCAGCCACCAACTGCATATTACCTAGTTACGTCAGGGGGAACAAAAGAATTGCTCAGCCTGAATATCTAACTCACAAAATCATAAGATACAAAAAGGTGAGAGGGCTTCCCTGGTGGCTCAATGGTGAAGAGTATTCCTGCCAATGCAGACACAGGTTCAGTCCCTCATCTGGGAAGACCCCATATGCCAGAGAACAACTAAGCTCGTGTTCCACAACTATTCAACCTGTGGTCTAGAGACCAGGAGCCACAACTACTGAAGCTCATGAGCCTAGAGCCTGTGCGCTGCAACAAAAGAAGCCACTGCAATGAGAAACTTGGACATCGCAATGGAGAGTACTCCCCACTTAGCACAACTAGAGAAAAGCCTGCACAGCAAAGAAGACCTAGCACAACAAAAAGAAATAAGTAAAATTATTTTAAAAAGTGAAATGCATTCACTGTCAGTTTTTTTTTTTTTCACTGAAAAAAAATATTAGAGCATATTGGGATATTTTGAGGGCTATATAATATATTTTAAAATTTAACATCATGATGAAATCCTTAGGAATTTTACTTCCTAATTAACTGGTTGGTCAATATAGTGAATTCAGTAGAGTAGAAAGAGCACAGAGTTCTTAATGAAACCCTGATCAGCACCAATATTACTAGGCTATCAGCAAAAGCAAAGACAGAAAGATAAAGAAAGAAAATAGGGGTAATCAAAGGGACAAACAGATTTAGAGAAAACTGATGTTTCAAAAGTAAAGAAAGGCCACCTTTAGGTGGGAAGGGATAGAGGTTACTCCAACTGTCTTAGCTGTGAATGAAAATTAAATGGGAAGAGAGGAGACAGAGATGTTACATACATAGACTGCAATCCTCTCTTTTTAAGACCAGATGACAAACAAAAAATAAATATTAAGTAGGGATAAATATATGTTTTTAAAGATAATAACAATTCAGTCACCTATCCAAGTGAGAACAAGGATCTGAAATGAAGAAGTATTGACAATTCTACAGTAATCAATTACTGTGGTATTGGCAAAAAAAATAGAAAAACAATGGGACAGAACAAAGAGCCAATAAATAGATCCACATAAATATAATAAACTGAGTTTTGACAAAAGAGAAATGTGATGCAATACAGCAAACATAATCTTTAAAAACTGTGTTGAACAGACACTGACATGCAAAAAAGTAAATCTAGTTAGAGACTTTACACTCCTCACAGAATTTAACTCAACATGATCACAAGCTAAATGTGAAACACAAAACTACAAATGTCCTAGAGGATAACATAGGAAAAAATCTAGATGTTCTTATGATAAGTAATGGCTAGTGAAGATTCTTGAGAGTCCTATAGACTACAAGGGGATCAAACCACTCAATCCTAAGGGAAGTCAACCTAAATATTCAACAGAAGGATTGATACTTTGGCCACCTGATGAGAAGAGCTGACTCATTGGAAAAGACTCTGATGCTGCAGAAGACTGAGGGCAAGAACAAAAGGGGGCAGCAGAGGATGAGATGTTTAGATAGCTTCACTGACTCAGTGGACATGAATTTGAGCAAACTCCAGAAGATAGTGAAGGACCATAAGGAAGATAGAGGAGTCTGTTGCGCTTCAGTCCATGGGGTCACAAAGAGCCAGGCACAACTTAGCTACTGAATAACAGCAACTTTTAAAATATAACACCAAAGGCATAATTCATGAAAAAAGAACTGATAAGCCTAACCTCATTTTATATATATATATATATATATATATATATATATATATATATATAGTATGTCTGCTCTGTTAAAGAAACTGTCAAGAGAAGGAAAGGATAAGCCACAAATTGGGAAAAAGATATTTGTAAAAGACGCGTGTGATAAAGGAATATTCTCCTAAATATCCAAAGAACTTTTTAAATGCAACAATAAACAAACAATCCAATTGAAAATTAGCCAAATATCTTAATAGACACCTTGGCAAAGAAGACATATAGATGGCAAATAAACATATAAAAATTATATGTCATCAGGGAAATGTAAATTAAAGCAACAGATTATAATATGCAACTATTAAAATGGCCAACTATGCAACACTGATGACACCGAATACTGGCAAGAATGTGAAGCAATAGAACTCTCATTTTTTGCTAGGAAGAATGCAAACTTGTAGAGCTGCTTTGGAAAATAATTTGGCTTTTTCTTACAAACAAAATATATCTTTCCATATGATTTGGCAATCACAGTCCCTACTCAACTAATTTAAAAACTTGTGTTCACAGATAAACTACATATGGATGTTTTTAGCAGTTTATTTTAATTGCCAAATCTTGTAAGCAACTAAGTGTCTTTCAGTAGGTGAATGGATAAATAAATGCCACATTCTGAAAACAGAATGTTGTTCAGCATGAAAAAACGTGAAATATAAGGCCATGAAAAGAGACATGGAAGAAACTTAAATCCATATTACTAAGTGAAAGAAATCAGACTGAAAAGACTACATACTGTGTGATTCCAATATATGACCTTATGGAAAAGGCAAAACTAAGGAAATGATAAAAAGGTCAGTGGTTACCAAATATTAGGAGGAAGGAGAGATGAACAAGTGGAGCACTGATAATTTTTAAGAGACTAAGTTAACTATGTGTAATACTATAATGATGATATATATTATTATACACTTTTCCAAATCCATAGAATATACACCACCAAGAGTAGACCCTAATGTAAACAAAGTATGGACTCTGGATATAATGATGTCAGTGTAAGTCCAGCTGTTGTGGCAAATTTGCTATTCTGCCACAGATGTTGGTAATGTGAGGGGGACCTATGCACGTTTGGGGGCAGGATGTATATATGAGAAATCTCTGTACCTCCTTTTCAATTGTGTGAACCTAACACTGCTATTTTTTAAAAAGCAGTTTTCTACAGAGTATATCTAACTCATCCTGAGTTCTGCCTCACGTTCACTTGGCTCATTTCAAAATTGTACTCTTGTTGTAACAATCAGTGGCATTCCTGAGTAAAGTGACAATACTTACAGCCTCCTGTATTAAGTATCTCTCAATTTCTTCACCTAGGTCTCTACAGTGTGGAAAATTACAGAACTATTTTGGCATTGTATACCATGAGCAAAACCTGAGTAGGAAATTAAAACTCCTTGAGTTAAATTTTGAGCATTTGATTAAGAAAGCCAATGGATAGACTTTCTCTTCATCTTTTTTCTATTGCACAGGCATTTACTTTTTAATATTCATTTGTTTACTTGGCCGTGTTGGATTTTAGTTGTGGCTCATGGGCTTCTCGCTGGTTGTGGCACATGAACTTAGTTGCCCTGCGGCATGTGGGGCTTAGCTGCCTGTGGGATCAGGAATCAAATCCACATCCCCTGCACTGGGAGACAGATTCTTAATTCCCAGACTACCAGGGAAGTCCCTGAACAGACATTTCTGAAGTGCATTTTACTTGCTTCCATACTATGTCCTCAAAAAGCTACAGTAGTAACAGGATATAATTTTTCAGGATGTCAAGATGTTAGATAATGATGAAGTGAGAACTCAGAGTACAGAGGAAAGATCCTCAAGGGTAATCTGATTGGGTGGTGTCCAGTAAAAATGTAAATCAGTAAGTTGATGGAGAAGATTAACTATGGTTGCAGGTCACCCTTGAGTTTTCAGACAAGTTTGCAGTCAATAACTTTAAACACTATTAAAGAAAACATTTTAATACAAGCACTGGATGGAGATATGAGGCAGAATGTGTCTCAGTTCAGTTCAGTTCAGTCGCTCAGTTGTGTCCGACTCCTTGTGACCCCATGAATTGCAGCACGCCAGGCCTCCCTGTCTATCACCATCTCCCGGAGTTCACTGAGACTCATGTCCATCGAGTCAGTGATGACATCCAGCCATCTCATCCTCTGTCGTCCCCTTCTCCTCCTGCCCCCAATTCCTTCCAGCATCAGAGTCTTTTCCAATGAGTCAACTCTTCGCATGAGGTGGCCAAAGTACTGGAGTTTCAGCTTTAGCATCATTCCTTCCAAAGAAATCCCAGGGCTGATCTCCTTCAGAATGGACTGGTTGGATCTCCTTGCAGTCCAAGGGACTTGCAAGAGTCTTCTCCAACACCACAGTTCAAAATCATCAATCTTTGGTGCTCAGCTTTCTTCACAGTCCAACTCTCACATCCATACATGACCACAGGAAAAACCATAGCCTTGACTTGACGGACCTTTGTTGGCAAAGTAATGTCTCGGCTTTTCAATATGCCGTCTAGGTTGGTCATAACTTTCCTTCCAAGGAGTAAGCGTCTTTTATCTGCAGTGATTTTGGAGCCCCAAAAATTAAAGTCTGACACTGTTTCCACTGTTTCCCCATCTATTTCCCATGAAGACTAAGAGATCTGGGCAGTTTGTTGGTAGAGATTGTGAGCTACTCTTGGATTCAGCATTTCAGTAAAAGCCTTGTGTAAGCCTTGTGTTAGGACATTTGTGGACAGATCGATGACTCTGCTCTAGGTGAAATTAGCAAGGAGTTTCGTGGGGTGAGATTTTGGGGATTTTAGTGAGGGAGAAAACATATGATTATTAAACAAAATATTTGTCTACAAATATATTTTACCTAATGATATAGTGTCTAGTAGAGCCTAACAGAAAAGACATATACTTTTTATAGCATTTGATATTATATGATTGTAGTAGATCATGTAGCTAACATATATTTAACCATGTTAAAATAACCATGTTATTTGATAGTGATGCTACATTCCATCCATAACTCACAACACTGCATCTTTATAGAAATATACTTGAGGTTCTATATCAAGGTTATAGATCTCTCCCAATTCCAGTAAATTTTAAAAGGGTCTTCTACTCCAAAGATCCTTCAAGTAGTATGCAATAATCTTCTCATATAGCTCAAGATTTTTACTTTTAAAAATTAACCCAGTATTATATACTGATGGAACATGTTTAAGAACTCAAGCCATCGAGTAATGAAGGCTTACGTCTCACAACCAGGCAAAAAAAAAAAAGCAAAGACTATCAACTAATCAACAACCAAAAACTCATATAGCAGTTAATGACACAAAGATTAAATATAAGGTTAGAGGAAGAAAGTGATGAAGAGTGACCTTGTCTGCATAAACAGTTGCAGAAAAAGCTTGTCTTCTAGCCCTCATACTGGAGTGTAATCAATTTAAGTATATTTTTTTTCTATCTTCTCTTGCTATTTACTTCTTCAAATTTTTACTTTTCTATTCTCTTTTAAAATATATTGTAATATACAGTATCAGCATTTTTGATTGAATAGAATTTATATTAGGATAATTCAACTATTTCTGTAATAGCTTGTAAAATGATAAGAAATATACTTGTATGTGTTCAAAATTCTAGATAACACCTGGAATGTGTGAATTCTGAGACTGATATATTTTGAAATAATGCTGGATATTGGTAGGGGCTGTGTAAATTGGATTTGTAATTGTGTGGTTCAGGAGCTATGGTGAACTTAATAGCTTCCCCATCGTTATTCAAGAGATTCTCCCCTATTGCATGCTTAGCTGCTCAGTGTCCAACTCTTTGCTACTCCATCGAAAGTACCCTCCAGGATCCTCTGTTTATGGAGTTTTTCAGGCAAGAATAATGGAGTAGGTTGCCATTGCCTATTCCAGGCAATCTTCCTGACCCAGGGATCAAACCCATGTCTCTTGTGTCTCATGCATTGCAGGTAGATTCTTTACCCACCGAGCCATTAGACAGACAAATACAAACATTCACCATGTCTTTCTCATAGTTGACCATATACTGTCAGTGCTTTCCCAAATTAGTAAGTAACTGAAACAATGTCAACCAACATCAGGCCAGTCACTAACTCCGTGGTGGCTTTTTATGAGGACATTGCCCTGGTAGGAATAATAGTTAATGAGTAGGTCACTGAAATTTTCCCTTGGGGTAGAAATTATAGGCACTGTCAGGTGACAAAGTTAATTTGTATATTGGGATCCACAACATAGAGGTTACCCTAATAATCTGTCTACATTACAGATCTAAACCTAAATCACTCAGCATGTACAGGAAACATGCCAAGGAATCTTAGCATACACTACCCTCCAACTCAGCTTTATCTGGCTTATCTTACCCTAGAATATTGTACCTGCTGGCCTCATAAGGAAACCCTCACCTCCTTAGTCAATCATGCCCTGTTTTTAGGTGCCTCTTCTAATGCCAGAAAATTAGCTCTTGTTCAAATTCCCTCATGAACAGTGCTCCACTGCTTGTGAGCCATTGTACTCATCAATCTGTGGATTGGCTTCTCTTAAATAAAAGACATCAGTGTTGTTGTTGTTTTAGTCACCAAGTCATGTTCAGCACTTTTGGGATACCATGGACTGTAGCCTACCAGGTTCCTCTGTCCACGGGATTCCCCAGGCAACAATACTGGAGTGGATTGCCATTTCTTTTTCCATGGGTCTTCCCAACATAGGGATTGAAGCCATGTCTCTGCACTGCAGGCAGATTCTTTACCACTGAGCCACCTGCTGCTACTGCTAAGTCGCTTCAGTCGTGTCCGACTCTGTGCAACCCCATAGACGGCAGCCCACCAGGCTCCCCCATCCCTGGGATTCTCCAGGCAAGAACACTGGAGGGGGTTGCCATTTCCTTCTCCAATGCATGAAAGTGAAAAGTGGAAGTGAAGTTACTTAGTCGTGTCCGACTCTTAGCAACCCCTTGGACTGCAGCCTACCAGGCTCCTCCATCCATGGGATTTTCCAGGCAAGAATACTGGAGTGGGATGCCATTGCCTTCTCTGACTGAGTCAGCTGGGAAGCCCCAAATATATCAAACTTGTTAGTAAATTGTATTATTTTTGTCACCTGACCTCTGGTAGATAGAATAGAGACCAAAAAAACAAAAAACAAAACAAAAAAAAACCCCACAATGGAGCCTCCTTAAGAGTAGATATACTATTTGCAGAGTTTCTTCCTTATTTAATTAGATCTCTGGTTCCAAATCCATGTGTTTCTATTCTTTGAGTCACCATTTTCCTCTTTTCTCCATTCTATCTTTCCTATCCTTTGACATTAGTAAGTTCTGGGATCAATTTGTAATGTGTGTGGGTTCTTCCCCACACCACCAAGCAATTCTCAGACACTAGCTCAATGTCCTACAATCATCTCATTTCTAACACCATCTACCAGGGGACTGTGTCAGATCTCACAGGTTAAAGGCCCAGGCCTAGAAGACTATTGTCCCCCATCCCCCATTCTATACTCCAATCTCAAGTCCAGGTTACTGACTGTATTTCTGACTGTTCTCAGTCATATGGGCTGAATCACTCAGTCACATCCAACCCCATGACTATAGCCCAACAGGCTACTCTGTCCATGGGATTTTCCAGGCAAGAATACAGGAATGGGTTTCCATTTCCTTCTCCAGAGGTACTTCCAAATGACTATTTATAAATCAGAGATTCCAAAGCTAGAACAACTCACAGAACTCATAGAAACATTTCACTTCCTAGATCACCAGTTTATTATAAAACAATAACTCAGGAAATACCACATGGAAGAGATGCACAGGACAAGGCATAGGGAAATGGAGTGGAGCTTCCATGCCCTCTCCCAGCCAGACACTCTTCTCAGATCTCCACATGTGCACCAACCCTGTCCCTTATGGGATTTTATGGAAACTTCATTACACAGGCATCATTGACCAAATCATTAGCCATTGGTGACTGAACTCGATTTAGATCTCTCTTCTTTTCCTGGAGGTTAGGAAGTGAGATTGAAAGTTCCAACCCTGTTGGCTTCAATGGAAAGCATGGTTGGCTTCAATGGAAAGCAGCCCCATCATTAAATGCCTTCTTAAAGTCATCTCATTATTGTAACAAAAGACACCTTATAGTTTTCATCACTCAAGGAAATTCTGAGAGTTCTAGGAGCTCTATGCCATAAACTGGGATAAAAACTAATTATATATTTCTTAATAAATATCACACTAGGTATATTTTCCCTCATTTCCTAGCATCCATAAAAACAGAATACATCTTCTGTTTCCAGGTAAAGAGCATTGTTTGCCATCCAATTCTACGAGGATTAAGTTGTTATCCACTATAGTTGCTGACCTTCAGCACACTCTTAAGGGAATTCTGGGAAATCAGAATGAGTCACTCTGTGCTCTGGGAAAACTGCCAGAACATGCCTTCAGTTTGATATTTTCAGAAGAAAATTTAGTGAACCCCAATTCTTGCATTTTCCCATATTTAGAAAAGCACTAAGGCCATTAACTAAGATATCTGTTCCGTGTGACTAACGGCATCCTTCTGCCAAGATGTGTGTTTGCTTGCATATAACTCCTTCACCAAAATCACCCCTTCTTATCTCTTCAAAACAATTTCCCAGAGCTATGTTAGAGTGTCTCCCAGGCTATAATCCTCAGTAAAATACTGAATAAACCAGACTCACAATTTTTATATCTTCTATTTTTAAAGTCCATACTGTGTTTTGAAAGACAGTAAAGAAATACACCACTTATTATTTGAAGCAACCAAAGTATCTAATTTTTTTTCAAATATATTTATCAAACAGAGTTGAAGGAATTTTGCTTGTAGACTGAAAGAAAATGCATAAGGTAAAAGCTGCAAGTCTTAGTTTTCTTCTGAGAACTTATTGAGAACTATGGTCTGGGAAATAGCTCTTTAGCTCTGAGGAATTGTTTTGAAGAATTTGGGAAAGAAGTAGAAGCCTCTATATCTATATCTATACCTATATTTCCCTGGTGACTAAGATGGTGAAGAATCTGCTTGCACTGCAGGAGAAATGGGTTCAATCTCTGGGTCAGGAAGATCCCTTGGAGAAAGGAATGGATATCCAGTTCAGTATTCTTGCCTGGAGAATCCATGGACAGAGTATCTTAGACAGCTATAGTCCGTGGGACACAAACTGTTGAACATGACTGAGTGACTAACACTTTCACACACACATACACACACACACACACACACACACACACACACGCATATAAAGGCTTCCTTGGTGACTTAGAGGTAAGGAATCCTCCTGCCAATTCAGGAGGTGCAAGAGATGCAAGTTTGATTCCTGGTGTAGGAAGATCCCCTGAAAAAGGAAATGACAACTCAGCCTAGTATTCTTTCCTGGAAAATCCCATGAACAGAGGAGTCTGGCAGGCTGTAGTCCATGGGGATACCAGCAAATCATATACCTTGTTTTAGCTAAGGAATATGGGAGTCACAAGGAACAGATACCTGAATGATTTATGTTTTTTCTATGTGTGGAAAGATGTAAGAATCTAGGTTGATTAAAACTCTTCCCAAAATATATTTAACTAAGGGACCAGTTTTACAAAACAGAATGCCCTAACATGTTTTTCATCTTGAATTCCTTTCAAGGTGTACAGTCAGTCAGGGATTATAGCAGCTAATGACTTGATCCTTGTAGGACTGGATGGTAGGCCACATTGTTTTACACACTGTATCGCTTACTATAACTAAATATCTTAAGAATTTTTCAATTGTTTTTCACATGTATATTTGACCTTCACCTACAATATGAATTCATGGGGTTTTTTTTATTTGTAGGCTCTGTGTTTTTAACATGGAGATAAGTGTGTGTGTGTGTGTGTGTGTGTTTTAATTTGCTAAGTATCTACAAGAAAATAATACTAAATTAAAAATATAATTTAGCCTCACAGGGAAAATTGCTTTAGATGTTTCTTCTTGTTGACTAATATAAAATATGTCTTCATTTCACTCAAAACACATTAGGTCATGGAAAATAGTATGAATAAAATGCAACAGTATAATTTATTCTTCAGTTTTGTATTGTAATCTCTAAGCAAGCAAAAGAGAGAAACAGGCAAAACATTTCATCTCACCAAAAATTACATTTACCTAAGATAAAATTGTCACAACTCACTTATAAATGTATATTCATGTAATTGACAGAAATAGCTTCATTCTATTCAGAAACAAAGATATAATTTTAGAATGTTTCTATTTAATGTATTTTAAATCCTGTTTATTTTTGAACATTTGAGAGTTTACACTTGAATTTTTAATGTAGAACATCTTTCTAATTCTGGGTGAAGAGCTGAACAATTAGTTTAAATTAATTTTAATTGATTTAGTAATTACTCCTAGGTTATAAACTGTATGATTCATATGGTTTTTCAAAGTATTCTGCAAACTACTAAAAACCTAGAAGCTAGAACAGTTCCAGATACATCAGTTCAGTTTAGTTCAGTTCAGTTGCTCAGTTGTTTCTGACTCTTTGCGACCCCATGGACCACAGCATGCCAGGTATCCCTGTCCATCACCAACTCCCAGAGTTTACCCAAACTCATGTCAATTGAGTCGGTGATGTTATCCAACCATCTCATCCTCTTTTGTCCCCTTCTCCTCCCACCTTCCATGCATATGATGAAATAAAAATTCATATTCTAAAGCAAGTCAAGGAAAACTGAATATAATTGGCCTCTTCTATCCCTACTGCTCTGCATTACACATTGGAAAACTTCCCCAGTGGCAGAAATACCCTCTCAGTCATAAAATGCAACACTGTCTCAGTACCAACAAGGCAACTCCTAAGTAGATAACTTTAATTTTTAATCTTATAAGGGGACAAAGGACTCATTTCTTACTTTGCACACATAGATCTGGATTATGTAAACTGATAGTAACATGCCATTTAATATACAGTGCCAGTCTCAAAAATTTATATAACCATGCTTTAACTCTTCATGGGTGGAACAGTTCTTGGAGCTTTCTGAGAAGCTACTTCTGGGTTATAATTCTCTATTTGAATGAATATAAACTACTGCACAATTACATTCATCTCACAGGCTAGTAAAGAAATGCTCAAAATTCTCCAAGCCAGGCTTCAACAATACATGAACCATGAACTTCCTGATGTTCAAGCTGGTTTTAGAAAAGGCAGAGGAACCAGAGATCAAATTGCCAACACCCACTGGATCATCAAAAAAGCAAGAGAATTCCAGAAAAACATCTATTTCTGCTTTATTGACTATGCCAAAGCCTTTGATTGTGTGGATCACAATAAACTGTGGGAAATTCTGAAAAAGATGGGAATACCAGACCACCTGACCTGCCTCTTGAGAAATCTGTATGTGGGTCAGGAAGCAACAGTTCGAACTGGACATGGAACAACAGACCAGTTCCAAATTGGAAAAGGAGTACATCAAGGCTGTATATTGTCACCCTGCTTACTTAACTTATATGCAGAGTACATCATGAGAAAAGCTGGGCTGGAAGAAACACAAGCTGGAATCAAGATTGCCAGGAGAAATGTCAATAACCTCAGATTTGCAGATGACACCGCCCTTATGGCAGAAAGTGAAGAGAAACTAAAAAGCCTCTTGATGAAAGTGAAAGAGGAGAGTGAAAAAGTAGGCTTAAAGTTCAACATTCAGAGAACGAAGATCATGGCATCCGGTCCCATCACTTCATGGGAAACGGATGGGGAAACAGTGTCAGACTTTATTTTTTTGGGCTCCAAAATCGCTGCAGATGGTGACTGCAGCCATGAAATTAAAAGACGCTTACTCCTTGGAAGGAGAGTTTTGACCAACCTACATAGCATATTCAAAAGCAGAGACATTACTTTGCCAACAAAGGTCTGTCTAGTCAAGGCTATGGTTTTTCCTGTGGTCATGTATGGATGTGAGAGTTGGACTGTGAAGAAGGCTGAGCGCCAAAGAATTGATGCTTTTGAACTGTGGTATTGGAGAAGACTCTTGAGAGTCCCTTGGGCTGCAAGGAGATCCAACCAGTCCATTCTAAAGGAGATCAGCCCTGGGATTTCTTTGGAAGGAATGATACTGAAGCTGAATCTCCAGTACTTTGGCCACCTCATGCGAAGAGGTGACTCATTAGAAAAGACTCTGATGCTGGGATGGATTGGGGGCAGGAGGAGAAGGGGACAACAGAGGATGAGATGGCTGGATGACATCACTGACTTGATAGATGTGAATCTGAGTGAACTCCAGGAGTTGGTGATGGACATGGAGGCCTGGCGTGCTGTAATTCATGGGGTCACAAAGAGTCGGACATGACTGAGCGACTGAACTGAACTGAATTTCCCATTTCTTTCATAGATTGACTGATTAATTTTTTTCATTTTCACATGGTAGGTGCTCAATATATATTTGTTGAGCATATGGTATTCTTTTCACAATTTTCAGAACATAGTCACATCTTATTAAATGAAAGTTTTTTGCAGTCCCAGCACTAGTAATTCTTCTCCACCTCTGTTTCATGAAATGTATGATAGACTGAATGTATAATTTAGACTGCATAATTTGCCAGAATATTTCTGTTACATTTTTGTCCTAATTCTTGCACTCTTATCAAAGGAAGAGCAGAAAGAGCATTTTTTAATATCAATACTTAAAAAGTAGGCAGAAATGTTTATTGTTTATTTTAATGAGAAAGACATTTAAAAATCTATTCTGATCAAGTTAAAACCTTTTATTTTATTTTTTTCAATACCAAAAAATTTATTTAATTACAATATTTGTACATTTCCCAATTACCAAGAACTTTCCATAGGTGTATAATAACCATTTCCTATAGCCACAGTGTCCTCAAGTTTCCATTATTTTCCTTTCCTTTTTAGTTCATCTGAAAAGTGTTGTCCCGTTCTGCTATTTGGCTCTTCTGGATCTTTTTTTAAAATATAAATTTATTTATTTTAATTGGAGGCTAATTACTTTACAATATTGTAGTGGTTTTGCCATACATTGACATAAATCCACCATGGGTGTATATGTGTTCCCCATCCAGAACCCCCCCCCCGCCCCACCTGCCTCCCCATCCCATCCCTCTGGGTCATCCCAGTGCACCTGCCCTGAGCACCCTGTATCATGCATCGAATCTGGACTGATCCATCTTTTCACATATATAATATACATGTTTTAATGCCATTCTCCCAAATCATCCCACCCTCACCCTCTTCCACAGAGTCCAAAAGACTGTTCTATACATCTGTGTCTCTTTTGCTGTCTCGCACATAAGGTTATCATTATCATCTTTCTAAATTCCATATATATGCATTAGTATACTGTGTTGGTGATTTTCTTTCTGGCTTATTTCACTCTGTATAATAGGATCCAGTTTCATCCACCTCATTAGAACTGATTCAAATGCATTATTTTTAATTACTGAGTGATATTCCACTGTGTATAGTACCACAGTTTCTTATCCATTCATCTGCTGATGGACATCTAGGTTGCTTCCATGTCCTGGTTATTATAAACAGTGCTGGGAT
The DNA here is from genome assembly GCF_003369695.1 of Bos indicus x Bos taurus. Classification (NCBI taxonomy): domain Eukaryota; kingdom Metazoa; phylum Chordata; class Mammalia; order Artiodactyla; family Bovidae; genus Bos; species Bos indicus x Bos taurus. The sequence goes on along the minus strand of NC_040076.1, from coordinate 13,592,599 downwards.
GAACATTTGAGTACACGTGTCTCTTTCAATTCTGGGGAAGACCTTTTAAAATAAATTATAAGTCTTAGTAGAACACAAAAACAACAGTTGATCATACTCTTTTAGAATAGCAGTAAACATTTTTAAATACAGTGGAGAAAATTACACCCACTGTAGAAAAACTAAGAGATTCAAAATCTGTGATAAATATATGTGATTTGTATGTAAAGGAAGATACAATATTTGTTAAAAGAAAATCTGCATTTGTAACATGTTTGGAAAAACACAGCATTCAGGTCAACATATTTTATTGGCAGTTCTACCTTAGATGGCCAATATTTGCACCAATCTGATCAAGCAGCTTCATCTGCAGAGGCTCATATCCTTGAATTCATCAACTCAAAGTAATTAGCATGCTAGTGGTCTGCCTTTTCTTCTGCCTTCCTTTTTTTTCCCACTAAAGATAAATAACCAAGAGATTAACCTAGGTTCACAGAAGAAGAAAAGCATATAGCTGAATTTTTTTAAAGAATTCCTACCTCTGTATCTCCAATTAGCATATATACACACACACCATATATATATATAAATAAGCAGGTTTATAAATAAGCATGCATATGAATACATGTATATATATGCATATATATGTTAAAATGGAATTTTCAGTGCTGGTAGTAATGTTGTTGAAAAAGACAATTTAAAATAATGGGCAACTTTGCCAATGTTGTACAAATAAATAAACATTTTGAAAAGCAATGGGTGAATGAATTTAACAGTTTGATCACATTCTTCAACACAATTATGCCATAGATAAGAATGCGTCATTGGGGTAAGCTGAATATAGACAGCTTATCACAGAGGATTTGATAATAGAGAAAAGAATGGGGAAAATGTTAACATGTTTGAAATATTTAATAACCAATAATATGAAGTTCATTAATATAATTTAATAACAAGGGTTTTTAGTAGTACACCTTACATTGTTGTCCTGAAACAAAGAGACTGACAGCTATTTCTCTAGCAAAAATAAGTGCATTCAGCATCACGCAAAGAATTGCATTTCTCCGTCTGAAATCATGGTGAGACACATTCAAGTCCCAACACAGAAAAAGGAGAACACTTTTATAGAGGGGGAAAGGAAGAAGAGAAGGATATAGTAAACAACAAAGAGTCCGTGGCTTTTTCTCAGCTGAGTTGTTGCTAGTAAAATAGAAAAGACTTTCTTTTTCCTGTTGGACTCTGTTATCATTCCAGGGCTTGAAGGCTTCCCACTCTAGCCTCACAACTACTTAATTGAGGTTTCTGCTTATTAATTTTTTTAATGTGATACAACCCCTGAAGAAAATTTTACTTGATGTTCATTTTTAATGATGTTTTAGGAGTCGTAATTGATCTTCCCATCATTACAAAATGTCCTCCTTAAGAGTATTCAGAAGATATACCAGTCAATAAATAATAAAGTCATAGATTTTAATGTCAGAAAGCAATTGACCATCTATCCTTAATAATTTCAGATCTCTTTGTCATTTACCACTCATAACATGTACCACTTATACTCCCAAGTAATTCAGTTCAGCTCAGTTCAATCACTCAGTCGTGTTCTACTCTTAGTGACCCCATGGACTTCAACACTCCAGGCCTCCCTGTCCATCACCAATTCCAGGAGTTTACTCAAACTAATGTTCATTGAGTTGGTGATCCCATCAAACCATGTCATCCCCTTCTCCTCCCCAAGTAATGGACAGTCACTAAATCATGAGTAAAGAGACTGGAATATGATGAACTTGGGTAATCAAATTTTGCTTATTTACTTTTTTCATGGGAATAAAAAGTTATATTATCTACTGGGCCTGGATATACAATGGCAAATATTAATTATAGTTTATATGTGTCATCTTCATCCTGCTTAATAAGAAAATGCAGCCGGGGCTTCCCAGGTGGTTCAGTAGCTAAGGGGCTTCTCTGATAGCTCAGTTGTTAAAGAATCCACCTGCAATGAAGGAGACCCAAGTTCAACTCCTGGGTCAGGAAGATCCACTGGAAAAGGGATAGGCTACTCACTCTAGTATTCTTGGGCTTCCTTTGTGTGGCTCAGCTGGTAAAGAATCCACCTGCAATGGGGGAGACCTGGATTTAATCCCTGGATTGAGAAGATGCCCTGGAGAAGGGAAAAGCTACCCACTCCAGTATTCTGGCCCGGAGAATTCTACGGAATGTATAGAGGATAAGACTCCATGCTCCCAATGTGGGAGGCCAAGATTTGATCCTAGTCCCAAGTGGCACTGGTAGTAAAAAATCTGCCTGCCAATGCAGGAGATGCAAGAGACACAGATTCAATCTCTGTGTTGGGAAGATATCCTGGAATAAGAAATGGCACTCCAGTATTCTTGCCTGGAAAATTCAATGGACAGAGTAGCCTAGTGGGTTAGTCTATTGGACCAAAAAAGTCAGACATGACTGAGCGCACAGACACATACTAAGAACTAGATGTCACATACCACAGCTATAGACGCCACATGCCACAAGTAAAGATCCCACATACCACAACTATTAATATGACCTGGTGCAGTCAAATAAATATATAATAAAAGTTAAAAAAAAAGAAAATATAGCCAATGTACACCAGGTTCTCATGACTGCTTTTGTTGAATCACTCTTTCTTTAGGGTGGGAGCAAAAGGTAAAGAAAAGATTATCATTCTCTATTAAATGCTTCCCACAAAGAGTAGACGCTTTGGCAAGTAGTTCCCCTTGTAACACAGTAAATGAATGTGGCTAACATCACCATTATTTTTCCTAGAAATGTACTGTATCTAAAAATGCATTAAAGATGGGCAGAAGAACTAAACAGACACTTTTCCAAAGAGGAAATGCAGATAGTCAACAGGCCATCATAGCAGCATTATTTGGAATTCATCGCAGCATTATTTGCAATTGCCAAGATAGAGAAGCAGCCTAAGTGTCCATCAGTAGATGAATGGATAAAGAAGATGTGGTACATATATATAATGGAATACTACATGCCTGTTCAGTCATGTGCGACTCATTGCTACCCCATGGACTATAGCCTGCCAGGCTCCTCTGTCCATGGTATTCTCCAGGCAAGAACACTATAGTGGGTTGCCATTTCCTGCTCCAACAATAGAATATCAGACAACCATAAGAGAGAATGAAAATTTGCCATTTGCAGCAACCTGGATGGACTTGGAGGGCATTATGTTAAGTGAAGTAAGTCAGAAAGAGAAAGACAAATACTGTAAGATATCATATACGTGTTCAATCTAAAAAATACAACAAACTACTGAATATAACAAAGAAGGAGACTTACAGATATAGAGACCAAACTAGTGGTTACCACTGGGTTCATCGAGGGGTGACACAGGAATGATGAAGCAGGTGGTACAAATTCTTGGATATAAGACAGGCTCAAACATGTATTGTATGGCATTCAGGTTAAAGCCAGTATTTTGTAATAACTGGAAATGGAAGGTAGCCTATAAAATGCATTAAAAATTTTAAAAATACATTAAAATAGAATTGTATATAGACAATAAATACCTTTTCAATGAGCAAATTTTAGAATAAATAGCTGCTTCTTTATACTGTACTGTACTTTTCAAATTTTATAAACTGAGCATATTACCACAGTGAGAATAAAAAAAAAAAAAAAAAGGCAGTGGGGGAAGGTACTTTCCCAGCCAACAAACATATAAATACAGTTGGTGGGACAACTTTTCTGAACCAATTTATAAATTGCCAAGTAATTTGCATTCTCCAAAGGATAAACTCAGGATCACTTTCAAACACAAAGCTTTTGGAAAGCAAAGAATATTAGTATGCCTATAGACATAAAATGAACATATAATTAATTTATAGGGCTTTTTTGCATTTATCTATATCTTCAAAAATGTGGAATGAAAATAAGTGAATAGAAATTGAACTTCAAACCATTCATATGCTTAAAAAAAATCCACCCCGTCACTGTCAGAGGCTTACTCAAATATCTTAAAGATCAATAAATAAAGCTATAAGTAAGAGGTAACAACACTGGTCAAATACTGCTATAAACATAAACCACATATTACATCTTGTGGGAGTTGTTCCTCTAGGGCAACAGTGCCCAGTGTTTTGGCATCAAGGACCTGTATCCTAGAAGACAATTTTTCCATGGACTATGGCCAGGGGAGAGGGGTGTAGTTTCAGGATGATTCAAGTGTATTATATTTATTGTGCATTTTATTCTTATTATTATTACATCAGCTCCAGCTCAGACCATTAAGCATTAGATCCTGGAGGTATGAAACCCCAACTCTAGCATATCTCTGGGGGAAGATTTTCATAAACAAACATTTTTTTTTTAATATTCATTAAGACTGAGGAAATAGGAAGTTGGTTATTCCCTAGAGTTCTTTCATAAAATGGATGGTGGCAAAATATTTTACATGTTTCTCTGTATATGTGTATGCACATATGAGTACAAATGTGCATTCGTTTATCACTTAAAATTAAAACAAATTAAAGAAATTTTGAATTTTTCTATCTCAATTCTAGAAGAATAACATACTCAAACAGAAACTGGTAGAATAATTTTTGATTGAATATTTTTAAATGATGTTTGGGAAATAAAGAGGATTTGTACAGTCGATGTAATTTCTCCCACCATCAAGGAACTATGCAGAGCAGGAGAGAAAGATTCCCAAGGGTAAATTTTTTGACATCAAGAATGATCTCCCTTTGGGAATTTGAAAGGAGAATTAGGCTCAATTAAATTATGTATAGGTTATGCAAAAAGGATAATTATCTCACTCATTAGCATTGCAGTAAGGAATTATAGCAAATTCTTCTTCTACCAGAGTTGATGATCAACTGTTAACCATTTCCACATTTGAAACCTCTTATTTTCCCTCCTTGCTGGCAGTTCTACTTTAGATAGGTAATGCTTGTACCTGTGGATGCACACTGTAATCAACACAGACACTTGCATTTGATGGATCAACAGAGTAACTGCATGTCTGTGATCTTCCATTATTATCAGCTGTGTTATTCAGTAGCACTCTGCTTATACGTTTGTTGTTGGTCAGTCGCTCAATCCTGTCTGACTCTGTGACCCCATGGACTGCAGTATGCCAGGCTTCCCTGTTCTTCGCCATCTCCCAGAGCTTGCTCAAACTCATGTCCAGTGAGTCAGTGATGCCATCCAATCATCTTGTCCTCTGTCATCCCCTTCTCCTCCTGCCCTCAATCTTTCCCAGCATCAGTCTTTTCAATGAATCAATGAATCATTGAATTCATTGAATTAGTCCAATGAATCAATTATTTTCATCAGGTAGCCAAGGTATTGGAGCATCAGCTTCAGCACGAGTCCTTCTAATAAATATTAAGGATAGATTTCCTTTAGGATTTACTGGTCTGATCTCCTTGCAGTCCAAGGGACTCTCAGGATTCTTCTCCAACACCACAGTTCAAAAGCATCAACTGTTTGTCATTCAGCCTTCTTTGTGGTCCAACTCTCACATCCATACACGACTACTGGAAAAACTACAGCTTTGACTATACAGCCTTTGTTTGCAAAATAATGTCTCTGCTTTCTAATACACTGCCTAGGTTTGTCATAGCTTCAGTATTATTGCCTGGGAAATCTCATGGATAGTGGAGCCTAAAGGGCTACTGTCCATGGGGTCATGAAAGAATCGGACACGACTGAGAGACTAAGCACAGCACAGCACAGTACATATATGTCTCTTGCACCAGAAACTGTATGACTGATATATCTCCACTATTTCATTATATTATTTTAAATCATTAAATTAAAATTAAATTAAAAATTTATGTGGGTATATTTCTGAGTTCTCCATTCTGTTCCATTGATATATGCAACTACTCCTCTGCCAGTACTATGTTATCTTATAGGTTTATTATAAGACAATATCAAATAGTGTGATCCTTGTTATTTTATCCTTCTTTGTCAAGATTTTTTGGGAGGCTTTTAATTTTTTATCCTAGGGCCCAAGATTTTGTGTATAAATAATGTTTTTTCAAGCCAATGAAAATTCCTACTGGAATTTTGGTAAGAATAGTATTAAGACTGGAATCAACTTAGGAAGAATTGATATATTTGTTATGTCAAGTTTCTTTCTTTAAATATCCAATTAAGTCAAATTATAGACATAAACTTCATCAAATGATGCAACACATTTGGGGACAATGATGTAAACCTCCATTTTCTAACTGCTTCCTATTCTTCAATCTTAATTTATTTCCTATCTTAAAATAACTTAGACTACTGTAAAAAGTACTCATCTGCTGGACTAATTATTCAATATGCACTGACATCTTTTTTTGTTGATTTATCTAATTTATTTCCATGCAGTAAATTTGTGTATAAGTCGCTCAATCATATCCAACTCTACAACTCCAAGGACTGTAGCCTGCCAGTATGCTCTGTACTTGGAATTCTCCAGAAAAAAATAATGGAGTGAGGTTGCCATTCTCCTCTCCAGGGGATCTTCCCAACACAGATATCAAACCCAGGACTCCTATATTGCTGGCAGATTTTTATAGTCTTAACCATCAGGGAAGACCATACACTCAGTCAGTTCAGTTGCTCAGTCATGTCTAACTATCTGCAATTCCATGAACTGCAGCATACCAGGCCTCTCTGTCCATCACCAACTGCCAGAGTCTACCAAAACCCATCTCCATTGAGTCAGGGATGCCATCCAACCATCTCATTCTCTGTCGTCCCCTTCTCCTTCTGCGCTCAATCATTGCCAGCATGAGGGTCTTTTAAAATGAGTCAGCTCTTCACATCAGGTGGCCAAAGATTTGGATTTTCAGCTTCAACATCAGTCTTTCCAATGAACACCCAGGACTGATCTCCTTTAGGATGGACCAGTTGGATCTCCTTGCAGTCCAAGGGACTCTCAAGAGTCTTCTCCAACACCACAGTTCAAAAGCATCAATTCTTTGGTGCTCAGCTTTTTTTATAGTCCAACTCTCACATCCATACATGACCACTGGAAAAACCATAGCCTTGACTAGATGGACCTTTGTTGGCAAAGTAATGTCTCTGCTTTTGAATATGCTATGTAGGTTGGTCATAACTTTCCTTCCAAGGAGTAAGCGTCTTTTAATTTCATGGCTGCAGTCACCATCTGCAGTGATTTTGAGGCCAATAAAATAAGTTAAACCATTGTTCCCGCTGTTTTTCCATCTATTTGCCATGAGATGATGGGACTGGATGCCATGATCTTAGTTTTCTGAATGTTGAGCTTTAAGCCAATTTTTTCACCCTCCTCTTTCACTTTCACCAAGAGGCTCTTTAGTTTCTCTTCACTTTCTGCCAAAAAGTGTCATATGCATATCTGAGGTTATTGATATTTCTCCCAGCAATCTTGATTCCAGCTTGTGCTTCCTCTAGCCCAGAATTTCTCATGATGTACTCTGCATATAAGTTAAATAAACAGGGTGACAATATACAGCCTTGACATACTCCTTTTCTTATTTAGAACCAGTCTGTTGTTCCATGTCCAGTTCTAACTGTTGCTTCCTGATCTGTATACAGGTTTCTCAAGAGGCAAGTCAGGTGGTCTGGTATTCTTGTTTCCTTCAGAATTTTCTGCAGTTTATTGTGATCCACACAGCAAAAGTCTTTGGGATAGTCAGTAAGTCAGAAATATATGTTTTTCTGTAACTCTTTTGCTTTTTCAATGATCCAGCAGATGTTGACAATTTGATCTCTGGATCCTCTGCCTTTTCAAAAACCAGCTTGAACATATGGAAGTTCACAGTTCATGTATTGCTGAAGCCTGGACCAGCAATTTGGATAATTTTGAGGATTACTTTACTAGCGTGTGAGATGAGTGCAATTATGCGGTAGTTCGAGCATTCTTTGGCATTGCCTTTCTTTGGGACTGGAATGAAAACTGACCTTTTCCAGTCCTGGGGCCACTGCTGAGTTTTCCAAATTTGCTGGCATATTGAGTGCAGCACTGTCACAGCATCATCTTTGAGGATTTGAAATAGCTCAACTGGAAATCCATCACCTCCACTAGCTTTGTTTGTAGTGATGTTTCCGAAGGCCCAATTGACTTCACATTACAGGATGTCTGGCTCTATGTGAGTGTCAGTGATCACATCATGGTGATTGTCTGGGTCGTGAAAACTTTTTTTGTATTGTTCTTCTGTGTATTCTTCCACCTCTTCTTAATATCTTCTGCTTCTGTTAGGTTCATACCATTTCTGTCCTTCATGGACAGAAATGCATGAAATGCATGAAATCTTTGCATGAAATGTTCTCTTGGCATCTCTAATTTTCTTGAAGATCTCTAGTCTTTCCCATTCTATTGTTTTCCTCTATTTCCTTACATTGATTGCTGAGGAAGGCTTCCTTATCTCTCCTTGCTATTCTTTGGAACTCTGCATTCAAATGGGTATATCTTTCCTTTTCTCCTTTGCTTTTCCCTTCTCTTCTTTTCACAGCTATTTGTAAGGCCTCCTCAGACAAACACTTTGCCTTTTTCCATTTCTTTTTCTTGGGGATATAATAAGTTATGCCAAAATAAATTAGATAATGGTCCTGAAGGCCCTATGATTCTTGAATTCTATGATTAATTACATGCCTTTTAAGTGAATACTAATTTACTTTTGCTTGTGCATATTTTTACCTTGTTATAGTTACTCTGCATTGTTTTTTCCCCTCAGTAAATGCCTAATAACTATCATTTCATTTTTTCTTGTCAGAAAAAAAATGTGCAAGGAAAATATTTTCTTTGACTACATTTTTGACTGGTTTTGATATGCTGTGTTATCTTTAACAGAAAATTTTAGTAATTTGTAATATTTGTGGTAAACTATACCCCTCATCCAAGGTAAGGAGCAGCGGCTGTGGTTTGCTGGAGCAGCGGCTGTGGTTTGCTGGAGCAGCTGTGAAGGGACACCCTACGTCCAAGGTAAGAGAAACCCAAATAAGACGGTAGGTGTTACAAGAGGGCATCAGAGGGCAGATACACTGAAACCATAATCACAGAAAACTAGTCAATCTGATCACAAGGACGACAGCCTTGTCTAACTCAATGAAACTAAGCCATGCTGTGTGGGGCCACCCATGGGTAGGTCATGATGGAGAGGTCTGACAGAATGTGGTCCACTGGAGAAGAGAATGGCAAACCACTTCAGTATTCTTGCCTTGAGAACCCCATGAACAGTATGAAAAGGCAAAATGATAGGATACTAAAAGAGGAACTCCCCAGGTTGGTAGGGGCCCAATATGCTACTGGAGATCAGTGGAGAAATAACTCCAGAAACAATGAAGGGATAGAGCCAAAACAAAAACAATACCCAGATGTGGATGTGACTGGGTGATAGAAGCAAGGTCCAATGCTGTAAGGAGCAATATTGCATAGGAACCTGGAATGTTAGGTCCATGAATCAAGGCAAATTGGAAGTGGTCAAACGAGATGGCAAGAGTGAACGTTGACATTCTAGGAATCAGCGAACTAAAATGGACTGGAATGGGTGAATTTAACTCAAATGAACATTATATCTACTACTGTGGGCAGGAATCCCTCAGAAGAAATGGAGTAGCCATCATGGTCAACTAAAGAGTCCAAAATGCAGTACTTGGATGCAATCTCAAACGACAGAATGATCTCTGTTCATTTCCAAGGCAAAACATTCAATATCACAGTAATCCAAGCCTATGCCCCAACCAGTGATGCTGAAGAAGCTGAACGGTTCTATGAAGACCTACAAGACCTTTTAGAACTAACACCCCCCCCAAAAAAAAAATTGTCTTTTCATTATAGGGGCCAGGAATGCAAAGTAAGAAGTCAAGAAATACCTGGGGTAACAGGCAAATTGGCCTTGGAATGAAGCAGGGCAAAGGCTAATAGAGTTTTGCCAAGGGAATACACTGGTCATAGCAAACACCCTCTTCCAACAACACAAGAGAAGACTCTACACATGGACATCCCCAGATGGTCAACATCAAAATCATATTGATTATATTCTTTGCAGCCAAAGATGGAGAAGCTCTGTAAAATCAGCAAAAACAAGACTGGAAGCTGACTGTGCCTCAGAGCATGAACTTCTTATTGCCAAATTCAGACTTACATTGAAGAAAGTGGGGAAAACCACTAGACCATTCAGGTATGACCTAAATTAAATCCCTTATGATTATACAGGGGAAGTGAGAAATAGGTTTAAGGGACTAGATCTGATAGATAGAGTGGCTGATGAACTATGGACAGAGGTTTGTGACATTGTACAGGAGAGATGGTCAAGATCATCCCCATGGAAAAGAAATGCAAAAAAGCAAAATGGCTGTCTGGGGAAGCCTTACAAATAGCTGTGAAAAGAAGAGAAGCAAAAAGCAAAGGAGAAATATATATCACATTCATATAGCATGTGAATGCAGATTTCCAAAGAATAGCAAGGAGAGATAAGAAAGCCTTCTTCAGTGATAAATGCAAAGAAATAGAGGAAAACAATAGAATGGGAAAGACTAGAGATGTCTTCAAGAAAGTTAGAGATACCAAGGGAACATTTCATGCAAAGATGGGCTCCATGAAGGACAGAAATGATATGGACCTAACAGCAGCAGAAGATATTAAGAAGAGGTGGAAGAATACACAGGAGAACTGTACAAAAAAGACCTTCATGATCCAGTTAATCACGATGGTGTGATCACTCACCTAGAGCCGGACATCTTGGAATGTAAAATCAAGTGGGCCTTAGGAAGCATCACTACAAACAGACCTAGTGGAGGGGATGGAATTCCAGTTGAGCTATTTCAAATCCTCAAAGATGATGCTGTGAAAGTGCTGCACTCAATATGCCAGCAAACTTGGAAACCTCAGCAGTGGCCACAGGACTGGAAAAGGTCAGTTTTCATTCCAGTCCCATAGAAAGGCAATGCCAAAGAATGCTCAAACTACCACACAATTGCACTCATCTCACACGCTAGTAGAGTAATGCTCAAAAATCTCCAAGCCAGGCTTCAGCAATATGTGAACCGTGAACTTCCTGATGTTCAGGCTTTATTTATGTTTTTATTTTTTTTTAATATTATTTTATTTTTAAACTTTACATAATTGTATTAGTTTTGCCAAATATAAAAATGAATCCATCACAGGTATACATGTGCTCCCCATCCTGAACCCTCCTCCCTCCTCCCTCCCCATACCATCCCTCTGGGTTGTCCCAGTGCACTAGCCCCAATACAGTATACTAACGCATATATATGGAATTTAGAAAGATGATAACAATAACCCTGTGTACAAGACAGCAAAAGAGACACTGATGTATGTAACAGTCTCAAGCTGGTTTTAGAAAAGGCAGAGGAACCAGAGATCAAATTGCCAACACCCACCGGTCATCGAAAAAGCAAGCAAGTTCCAGAAAAACATCTATTTCTGCTCTATTGACTATGTCAAAGCCTTTGACTGTGTGGATCACAATAAACTGTGGGAAATTCTGAAAAAGATGGGAATACCAGACCACCTGATCTGACTCTTGAGAAATCTATATGCAGGTCATGAAGCAACAGTTCGAACTGGACATGGAACAACAGACCAGTTCCAAATTGGAAAAGGAGTACATCAAGGCTGTATATTGTCACCCTGCTTATTTAACTTATATGCAGAGTACATCATGAGACACACTGGGCTGGAAGAAACACAAGCTGGAATCAATATGCCGGGAGAAATATCAATAATATCAGATATGCAGATGACACAACCCTTATGGCAGAAAGTGAAGAGGAACTCAAAAGCCTCTTGATGAAAGTGAAAGAGGAGAGTGAAAAAGTTGGCTTAAAGCTCAACATTCAGAAAACGAAGATCATGGCATCTGGTACCATCGCATCATGGGAAATAGATGGGAAAACAGTGGAAACAGTGTCAGACTATTTTTTCGGCTCCAAAATTACTGCAGATGGTGACTGCAGCCATGAAATTAAAAGACGTTTACTCCTTGGAAGGAAAGTTATGACCAACCTACAGAGCATATTGAAAAGCACAGACATTACTTTGCCAACAATGGTTCGTCTAGTCAAGGCTATGGTTTTTCCAGTAGTCATGTATGGATGTGAGAGTTGAACTGTGAAGAAAGCTGAGTGCCGAAGAATTGATGCTTTTGAACTGTGGTGTTGGAGAAGACTCTTGAGAGTCCCTTGGACTGCAAGGAGATCCAACCAGTCCATTCTAAAGGAGATCAATCCTGGGTGTTCTTGGAGGGACAGATGCTAAAGGTGAAACTCGAATACTTTGGCCACCTCATGAGAAGAGTTGACTCATTGGAAAAGACTCCAATGCAGGAGGGATTGGGCGCAGGAGGAGAAGGGGACGACAGAGGATGAGATGGCTGGATGGTATCACAGACTCAATGAATATGAATTTGAGTAAACTCCGGGATTTGATGATGGACAGGGAGGCCTGGCGTGCTACAATTCATGGGCTCACAAAGAGTCGGACACGACTGAGGAACTGAACTGAACTGAACTGAATATTTGATAACTTTTAGAATTTTAAAACTTAATTTGAATTATCTGTTATGATTTTGTTTGCTTTCATTGTTTATTTTGGGTGGCTGAGAAGAGAGTTTGCACAAAATCTGTGGCTTCTACTCCATGGAATATGTTGAGATTTGCTTTATTACATAACATATAACTAATCTCATATTTTAGATGATTGCATATTCCCTTTAAAATTTTCAATTTTCTAATATACTTTATTACATACATTCAACAAATAGTATTCAACATTAACTTCCCTGGTGGCTCAGATGGTAAAGTGTCTGCCTACAATATGGGAGACCCAGATTCTATACCTCAGTGGGGAAGTTCTCCTGGAGAAGAAAATAGCAACCCACTCAAGTATTCCTGCCTGGGAAATCCTATGGATGGAGGAGAGTGGTGGGCTGCAGTCCATGGAGTCGCAATGAGTCAGACAGGACTGAGCAACTTCACTTTCACTTTCACTTGTATATATTATCTAAATATCCCGTAACTTTAACATCCACTCTTGTCCTTGTAAAAAGCCCGAATATATAAAGGAAATTAACATTCTAGTGTAAGCCTGCTCAGTTTTAAAGAAGAGCAATCATTTTTTCAGTTCTTAGATCTACATGCAAATGTCTTTAATGGATTATACATTTTATTCAAAATTTATAAAAGTAGGAGTTTATTAGTGTTACGTAATTCAGATATGTTCAGCAATATAGTCTATTCCTGCATATTTTCTTCTTTATTATTTACACTAGGTATCTGTAAACATTTTTTATAAAGGGACAGATAGTAAATCATTTCACTATCATGGGCTTCTTTCACAACTGATCAACTCTAACATGGTAATATTAAAGCAGCCATAGACGGTGGGTAAAGGATTCGGCATGACCATTTTCCAATAATATTTTACTTACAAAAGAAGCACTGAGATGAATCTGGGTGAGAGGCCTTGTTTGCAGACCCCTGACCTACATAATCATTCTGCATAGCTTAGGAGATGGAATGTGAAATCACACACCCATGCACTTTCTTTTTTTTTATCATTTTAAGGAATTTTTTTATGGTGAGGTTGATAAGACACTCTTATTGAGTATGATTACATAAATATATGAGAAGATTTTCATACAAATCAGAATTCTTGTATTTTTTAATGCATTTTAAGAATATAAGTCTAGCAATTTAAAGCCTAAAGTGTTTTGTTTGTTTGTTTTAGAGCCTTGTCTTGTAGAGATGCACATTTATTTTCAAATCATATATTCCTATGTATTTTTTATTGTTTGTTTAAATCTTAATATTTCCAAAATTCGTGCTTTTACATTGATTACTGTTGACCAGTCAGTATTCTAGGTGCTATACCCATAGCAATTGATTTATTTTTCAAAAAGCCCTTTAAGTATCTACAATTAGCAAAGCCATTTAATAAATGAAGAAATTAAAGTTGAGGTTCAAGCTTATGCTGCCTGGCTCTGGCCTGAATGGCCAAAGGGTTTAATCACTTCAATTAACCATTTATCTGGTAACAGACATTTATTAGCCACATTGTTTATGTGAAGTTTCATGTGCATTATCAGAATGGCCCAAGTCAGATTTTGTTCATTGCACCATTTTCTGATTAAGAACAACTCTGTAATGGATTCAAGGAAAGCCAGAAATATTAATCAAAGAGTTTTAAGAAGATTATAATTATTATTGGGGGGAAAGTGAATTCTGTAATTTTATTTTAATATATAGCATGATAGTGACATAAAAAGTATTACCAGCTCATTTTCATTTTCCTGAAATAAGGAAAGAAGCTAAACTGATCAATATCAAATTTATTGAAAGCTATTTGAAAAGAAACTATTGAAATTGGGAAGCATAGAGGATGTGACAAGTTTTCTTCTATGGATCTACTGAAGATAAATATGTTTACTTAAAAGGACATAATTGGATGGCCTCAAAAGATCTCTTTCCACTTTGAAGCACAACTGATAAAAACAATAAAAATTTTGTGTTATGCTTTTACTAATAATAACCTTAAAATTATTTTTGAAATGTTGGAAAGTTATTTAGATCTGCTTAACAATTTTAGCTTCCCTGGTAGCTCAACTGGTAAAGAATCCACCTGAAATGCAGGAGACCCTGATTTGATTCCTGGGTTGGAAAGATCCACTGGAGAAATGATTGGCTACCCACTCCAGTATTCTTGGGCTTCCCTGGGGGTTCAGATGGTAACTAATCTGCCTGCAATGCAGGAGACCTGGGTTTGATCCCTGGGTAGGGAAGATCCCCTGGAGAAGGGAATGGCTACCCCCTCAAGGACGTTGTTTAACTAAAGCTTCATTGTGCTAAATTGTCTACAAGTGGTCCCAACACTGTAAACTAGGTTCCAGAAGTGCATAAGGAGGGGCTGCCGTCTATGGGGTTGCACAGAGTCAGACACGACTGAAGTGACTTGGCAGCAGGAGTAGCAGCAGTGAATATTTGGTTGTATAGAGGACATGGCTCATTAGTGTATTGATTTAAAAGTTTCCATAATCCTAAGCCTATACATTTTCACACACAAACCATTTATAGAATTTTTATTTATATGCTTTTACACTTTATTAAGGAAGTAAGAGGGATGTATAACTCTCATTTTCTAATAAAGAGATGAATAGTAATCTCATGTGGGGAGTGATGGATAATTAAAGATAAAAAGCTTAAAATAACCTTAGCAATAAACAAGTAGTTAGGTTTAGATTTAACAATGGTAATGATATCAGCTACTTCTAGGAACAACTTTTTCTTTACTGAACAATATATACACAAACTGTTTCACATGTAATAAAACTATTAATAGCAATATTTAATAAGGGAGTGCATAATTTTATTATTAGCAAAATTAAACAGTATAAATAAGTATTGTTATTGTTGGTCAGTCACCAAGTCCTGTCTGATGCTTCACAACCCCATGAACTCCAGCATCCCAGGCTTCCCTGTCTGTCACTATCTCCTAGAGTTTTCCCAAGTTCATGTCCATTGCATTGGTTATGCCATCCAACCATCTCATCTTCTGTTACTCTTTTCTCTTTCTGCCTTCAATCTTTTCCAGCATCAGGGTCTTTTCCAATGAGTTTACTGTTTGCATCAGGTGGCCAAAGTATTAGAGCTTCAGTCTCAGCATCACTCTTTCCAATGAATATTCAGGACTGATTTCCTTTAGGATGGACTGGTTTGATCTCCTTGCTTTCCAAGGGACTCTCAAGAGTCTTCTCTGATACCACAGTTCAAAAACATCAATTCTTTGGTGCTCTGGCTTCTTTATTATCCAGCTCTCATAATTGTACATGACTAGTGGGAAGACCATAGCCTTGACTATATGGACCTCTGTTGACAAAGGTCAGCACACTTTGGCTTTTTAACACACTGCCTAGGTTTCCTGACAAGAAGCAATCATATTTAATTTTGTCTTCTAATTCTAATAAATATTACAGAATGTTCCTTTAAAATGCTTTGTAGACAGGAATATATATATATATATATATATATATATATATAAGCTTAGCAAAACTCATGGAAGAAATATAGTATTTGATATTTTTCCCAAATATGTGAGCCTGGTGTGCTACAGTCCATGGGGTAGCAAAGAGGTGGACATGACTGAGCACACCCATATACATGAGTTATTAATAGAATAAGACTACTTGTTCAACATTAACATTATAATTTACTGAAGTCACAAAAAAAGAGTTAAACTAATTTCTAATTTTTAATAAATATCTCGTACATAAGTTTAAGAATACATAGGCAGTCCTCTACTATATTATCCAAGAAAAAGAGTTCAACACCACTAAATTGGCTATACAAGTAATGTTAAATTGACTTCTCAAAGCAGAAAAGACCAAAATCAGAAATATGAAAGTGATAAAATAAAAAAAATTTAAAAATCACTGGTAAAGTTAAACATACAGTAGAGAGTGAATCAACCACTTATAAGGCTATTAAGAAGCTTAAAAACAGAAGCAGTAAAGTCAACTATATATTCAATAAATTATTATGGGATGTACAAGACAAAAAGATGCAAAATATGACAAAAATAACATAAAAATGTAGGCTGGTTAGAATTGATGTGAATTTAAGAGATCATCAACTTAAAATAAGTGCATGTACATGGTTGAATGTAAACTTCATGATAATCACAAACCTAAAACTTACAACGTATATACAAACATACATAAAGAAGAAGGACTCTATACATAGCACTGAAGATAGCTATCAAATCATACAGGAAGAGTGCAAAAGATGAACACTATCAACACCAATACCACAGCCAATAAAACTACAAAAACAACTGGAAAATAATCAACTAAATGGCTGTAAGTATATGCCTATGAATAATTACTTTAAATGTAAATGGACACAATACCCCAATTAAAAGACACAGAATGGCTAAATGAATAAAAGAAGAAAAGACCCATATATACGCTACCTACAAGTAACTCACTTCATATCTAAAAGCACATTAAGACTCAAGGTGAGCAGATGGAAATAGGTATTGTACTCAAATGGAAACAAAAAGGAAGCTATATACTTACATCAGACAACATAGACTTTAAAACAAGTATTGTAAGAAGAGGCAAAGAAGAGCATTGTATAAAATAAAGGGATCAACCCAACAAGATAATTCAGCAATTGTATATACACATACAATCAACAAAGGAGCATCCAAATACATAAAGCCAATATTAACAAATATAGAGGGGAAAATTGACAGTAATACAATAATAGTAGGGGGCTTTAACATCACAGTTATATCAATGAATAAATCATCCAGACTGAATATCAATAAGGAAATGTTGGCCTTAACATATTAGATTACATGGAGAAAAGACAGACTTTTCAATAAGTGGTACTGCAAAAACTGTACAGCTAGATGTAAAAGAATGAAACTAGAACACCTCATAACACCATACACAAAAATAAACTCAAAATGGATTAAAGACTTAAACATAAGGCTAGAAACTGTAAAGCTCCTAGAGGATATGATAAACAGTGTACCCCTTGACATAAATCACAGAAAAATCATCTGTGGTCCACCTTCTAGAATAATGGAAATACAAACAGAAATAAACCAAGTCGGACCTAATTAAAGTTAAAAATTAAAACAACTTAAAAAAAAAAAAAAAAACTCTCAGAATGGGGGAAAATAAAGCAAATGAATCTACTGACAAAGAAGCAATCTCCAAAATACACAAGTAGCTCATACTGCTCAATAGGAGAAAAACAAACAGCCCAATCAAAAAGTGGGCAGATCACCTAAACAGACATTTCTCCAAAGAAAAAAAACAGATGACTAATAAATACATGAAAAGATGATTAACATCACTCATTATTAGAGAAATGCAAATAAAAATTACAATGAGGTATCAACTCACACTGGACAGAATGGCCATTATCAAGAAATCTACAAATAATAAATGCTGGAGAGAGTGTGGTAAAAAGGAAACCTCTTGCACTGTTGGTGGGAATGAAAACTGATACAGCCACTATGGAGAACAGTACAGAGATTCCTTAAAAATCTAGGAATAAAATTACCACATGACCCAATAATCCCACTATTGGTCATATATCCTTAGGAAACCATAATTGAAAAAGACAGGTATCCCAATATTCATTGCAGCAAAATTTACAATAGCTAGAACATGGAAACAACTTAGATATCCATCAACAGATGAATGAAGAAAGCTGTGGAATATATATAAAATGGAATATTACTCAGCCATTAAAAGGGACACATTTTAGTCAGTTCTAATGAGATGGATGGACCTAGAACCTATTATACAGAGTGAAGTAAGTCAGAAAGAAGAAAACAAATATTATATATTAATGAATATGTATGGAATCTAGAAAGATGATACTGATGAATCTATTTGCAGAGCAGCAGTGGAGACACAGACATGGAGAACGGACTTGTGGACACAGTGGGGGAAGGAGAGGGAGGGACAAGTTGAAAGAGTAATGGTGAAACATATATATTACCATATGTAAATTAGACAGCCATGGGAATTTGCTGTAGGATTCATGGAGCTCACATTGGTGCTCTGTGACAACTTAGAAGTGTGGGAGGTGGGAGGGAGATTAAAGAGGGAAGGGACATATGTGTACCTATGCCTGATTCATCTTGATGTATGGCCAAAACCAACACAATATTGTTAAGCAATTATCCTCCAATTAAAAATAAAAATTAAACAAGCAAAAACCCCAAACAATCTAAAGTTACACCAAAAGGAACTAGATAAAAAACAAAATCCAAAGTTTGTAGAAGGAAACAATGATAAAGATCAGAGCAGAAATAAATGAAATAGAAGCTAAAAACAAGTTAAAAGAACAATGAAACTAAGAGCTACATCTTTGAAAAGGTAAATAAAATTGATACATCTCTGGCCATACTTAGCAAGAAAAAATTAAAGAGAGTGAGTTGAAATAAATGAAATCAGAAATGGAAGAGAAGTTACATCTGACATTACAGGAAACAAAAACAAAAACAACAACAACGGATTATGAGATTAACTCAAACAATTGTATGTCAATAAAATAAACAATCAAGAAAAATTAAATTCCCAGGAAAATAAAATCTCCCAAGACTAAATCAGGAAAAAATGAAAAAATATGAACAGAACAATTACCAGTAGTGAAGTTGAATCAATAATTTAACTCTCAATAAACAAGCTCAAATTAAATGGTTTCACTTTTGAAAACTACCAAACTTTAAATACAAGCTAACACTCATCCTTTTCAAACTATGCCAAAAAAATTGAATAGGAAGGGATTCTTCTGAATTTATTTTATAAGAGCAGCATCACACAAATACTAAAATGAGACAAACATGACAAACACATACACAATTACAGGTCAATATAACGTTTTTGATAAATATGATGCAAAAATCCTCAACAAAATATTAGCAAGTAGAATTCAACAATACACTGAAAGGTTCATATCAAGTAATTCATATCAAGTTGATCATCAGTTCAGTTCAGTTCAGTTGCTCAGTCGTATCCGACTCTTTGCAACCCCATGAATTGCAGCACGCCAGGCCTCCCTGTCCATCATCAACTTCCTCTAAGGAACAAGACAAAGGTGCAGCTCTCACCACTGTTATTCAACATAGTATTGGAAATTTTAGCCACAGTATCAGACAAGATAAATCAGATCAGATCACTCACTCAGTCATGTCCAACTCTTTGCGACCCCACGAACTGCAGCACGCCAGGCCTCCCTGTCCCTCACTAACTCCTGGAGTTCACTCAGACTCACGTCCATCCAGTCAGTGATGTCATCCAGCCATCTCATCCTCTGTCGTCCCCTTCTCCTCCTGCCCCCAATCCCTCCCAGCATCAGAGTCTTTTCCAATGAGTCAACTCTTTGCATGAGGTGGCCAAATTATTGGAGTTTCAGCTTTAGCATCATTCCTTCCAAAGAAATCCCAGGGCTGATCTCCTTCAGAATGGACTGGTTGGATGTCCTTGCAGTCCAAGGGACTCTCAAGAGTCTTCTCCAACACCACAGTTCAAAAGCATCAATTCTTCAGCGCTCAGCCTTCTTCACAGTCAAGATAAATAAATAATAGCAATCCACAATCTACAGTTTGAAAGATAGAGCTAAATCATGTCTGACTCTTGCAATCCCATGAACTGCAGCCTGTCAGGCTCCTCCATCCACGGGATTCTCCAGCTAAGAATACTGGAGTAGGTTGCTGTTTCCTTCTCCAAGGGATTTTCCTGACCCAGGAATTGAACCCACATCTCCCACATAGCAGGCAGATTCTTTACTAGCTGAGCCACCACAGAAGCCCAAGATGTAAAATTGTCACTTTTTGCCAATGATGTAATACTCTACAGAGGAAAATCCTAGAGATACCATAAAGCCATTAGAGCTAATAAATGAATTCTATAAATTTTCAGGATGTAGAATTCTATACATTCTATTAATTTTCAGAATTCTGTAAATTCACAGAATTCTATAAATTCTAGGATGAATTCTAGAAATTGGCTGCATTTTATTCAAAAGCAATGAATTATCAGAAAGAAAAAAATGAAAGCAATCCCATTTAAAATTGCATCAAAAGGAATAGCTGGTGTTGAAGAAGACTCTTGAGAGGTTCTTGGACAACAAGGAGATCAAACCAGTCAATCCTAAAGGAAATCAATCTTGAATATTCATTGGAAGGACTGATGCTGAAGCTGAAGTTCCAATATTTTGACCACCTGATGTGAAGAGTCAACTCAGTGGAAAAGACCCTGATGCTGGGAAAGATTGAGATCAGGAGGAGAAGGGGGTGACAGAGGATGAAATGGTTTGGATGGCATCACTGACTCAATTAACATGGGTTTGAGCAACTCTGGGAGATAATGAAGAACGAGGAGGCCTGGTATGCTGCAGGTCATGGGTCGCAGAGTTGAACACAACTTAGAAACTGAATTAAAACAACATCCTAGAAATAAATCTAACCAAGAAAACAAAAATGTTGTACTCAAAAACTATAACACAATGATGAAAGAGTTTGAAGAAACAAGCAAATAGAAAGATACACCAACTTGGTGGATTGGATGAATTAATATTTTTAAATAAGGGTATTCCCCAAGGCAATCTACAGATTTAATGTAATCATTATCAAACTACCTTGGTATTTTTCACAGATAAAGAACAATTCTTCTAAAATTTGTATAGAAACACAAAAGATCCCAGATAGCCAAAGCATTCTTGAGAAAAAATATTAAAGCTGGAAGTATCATACTTCTCAATTTCAAACTATATTGCAAAGTTACAGTGATTGAAATATTATGGCACTTACACAACAATAGATGCATAAATCAATGAAATAGAAAAGCAAATACAGCAATAAACCTATACTTATATAGTCAAATATCTGATGCCAGGAGCCAGCACAGGAGATCCCACCCATGACAAGGTCATGTGGAAGAGATCTGATGAGCAAGGCAGATCATGACTCGAGGGACCCCCTGGATCTGCTTGAGCATCTACCCCCAAACCAGAATCTGTCTGTCTTACTATTTTGTGCCTTTCACCAACGCTTCTGACATTAACAGGGGGCTATCCCCGACCACCTTTCTCTGGAAAAAGTCAACTTAGGGCTTTAGTTAATAAGTCTCCTGGGCATGATAGGAGTGTTTCAATTCAAACACCTCTGATGGCTTTTAGGTTGCCTGACAGGTTTATCCAGACTCTTGCAGCTATGCATGTGATTGTTCACAGCCTCCCAACCGTGAGAGACACGGGAAGCCTAAAACATTCTAAAAATATAGAGCCTTTCAAAGAGTTAAAAACTATTAGAGTAGTGCTGGTGTAAGATTTCATTATCGGGCCAATACTTGCTGCCAAGTTCCCATATCCCTTATCCATTGTGAACCTGGGAGTGCATTAGCTAACATAGTTGGAATGTAAGAAAAACAAGTAGTAGCCTTGGAATTAACCACATCAGACCTTTGAGCTAATTGGTTCTTTCTTTGTTGTAACTCACTGCACCTTTGCTCCGTGAGAATGTAACTGTTTAGCACTTTCTGAGGCTGACATAGGTTAGAAATATAAAGAAAAAGCACTTCAAGGGAAAATAAGTTTTCTGGTTGAGTAGCCTTTATCAAAAAAGGGTCATAAAATGTCCACAGGCCTCCAAGGCCAAAAGATAATGTACACAACATTGTTTATGGGAAAGGTATGCAGAAAAAATCCTGGTTTCAATAAAGACAAAACAGATGTAATGTTTGGGCTGACTCTGCATGACTTTGCATCTTTCATTTCCTTCTATGTACAAGTCAAGGTATAAAAGTTCCTTTTGAAAATAAAGTTATGGGCCTCACTCACTGAAGCTTGGTCTTCCTATGTCATTCTTTCTTTCCTTTTCTTTCTTTCTCTCTCTGTTCTTCTTTCAGGATGACTCCTTGGAACACAGGTGATTTATTGGCTTCCTGTGTAAACCAAGGAAGATCAAGCCTCTTTCTCTCCCCTTTTACTTTCCTTATCGCCTATGCCATCATTCTGAGGGAATCCCTGGATCCTGCTGGAGCTGGACCCTGGCAATCTATGACAACAGAGGCCAAACTATACAATTGGGAAGAGACCAAATCTTCACTAAGTGGTGTTTAAAACTGGACAGCTACATGCATAATAATCAAATTGGACTTTCTCACAGAAAACCAAAAATAAACTCAAAAGGGATTAAAGTCTTATATGTAGGACTTGAGAACAGAAAAGTTCTAAAAGAAAACATAGGCTATATGTTTTTTGAAATGAGTCAAATGATATAGGTCACTTTTTAAAATATTTCTCCTCAGGCAAGGCAACAAAATGCTAAAGTAAATAAATGAGTTCAGTTCAGTCAATCAGTTGTGTCCGACTCTTTGCGACCCCGTGAATCACAGCACACCAGGCTTCCCTGTCCATCACCAACTCCCAGAGTTCACTCAGACTTATGTCCATCGAGTCAGTGATGCCATCCCGCCATCTCATCCTCTGTCGCCCCTTCTCCTCCTGCCCCCAATCCCTCCCAGCATCAGAGTCTTTTCCAATGAGTCAACTCATCGCATGAGGTGGCCAAAGTACTGGAGTTTCAGCTTTAGCATCATTCCTTCCAAAGAAATCCCAGGGCTGATCTCCTTCAGAATGGACTGGTTGGATCTCCTTGCAGTCCAAGGGACTCTCAAGCTTTTGCACATGGAAGGAAACTTTCAACAAAATAAAAAGACAGCCATTGAATGAGAGAAGGTATTTTCAAATGATATGTTTAATAAGGGATTGATATCCAAAATATATGAATAACTAATACAACTCAATATTATAAAAATAATCTTACTTTAAAAAAAATGGGCAGAGGATATGAACAGACATTTTTCCAAAGAACACATCTATAAGGCAAAGGTTCCATAAAAATATGTTCAACATCATTAATTATCAGGGAATTACATGTGAAAAACCACAATGAGGTATCACCTTGCACTCATCAGAACTTTTTATTATCAAAAAGACAGGCAACAAGTATTGGTGAGAACACAGAGAAAAGGGAATCTTTGTCCATGAACTGTTGATAGGAATATAAATTGGTACAACCAATACGGAAAACCATATGGAAGTTTCTCAAAAATTTGAAAGTAGAATTGTTATGTGATCCAACTGCTCCACTTCTGTGTATTTATCTAAAGAAAAAAAATTTTAAAGATATATGCACTGTAACATTAGTTGAAGTATTATGTATAGTAAGATATTGAAACAACCAAAGTGTCAATTCATAGAGGAATAGATAAAGAAGACATGGTACATGTATGGAATGGAATACTATTTCACTATAAAGTGAAAACTTGCCATTTGCAACAACATGGATAGATTTGGACAATACTATCCATGTTAGGACCCGGATAGTATTGTCCTAAGTGAAGTACATCAGAAAAAGAGAAATACTGCATTATGTAACTTATATGTAGAATCTAAAAAGCAAAACAAGAAATACAAGATGAAAACAGACTCATTCATACAGAGAACACATGGATGGTGGCCCAAATGAGGGGGTTGGAGGAGTAACAAACTAGGTGATGGGAATGAAGAGGTAAAAAAATCTTTAGCTATATAGGTAATAAATAAGTCACAGAGGTATAACACACAGATAAGAAATAACATCAATAATGCTATAACTTTGTAGGGGAACAGATAGTTATTAGATTTATCATAGTGATCATTACATAGTGTATGCAAATTGTTATGTACTATGCTTGGAACTAACATAATATTTTACATCAACTACACTTCTATTTAAAAAAAATAAAGTATTGTTTAAGAAATAAGAATGAAAAAAAAAAAAAAAAACAGAAATAAGAATGCTCTCCCTTGATTATGTGTCTCTCCTTCCTGAGAGTTAATGACATTGGCTAGAGTTTCTCTTGACCACTCCAATACCACATTTCTACAGAAGAAAACAACAGCAATTAATGAACTCTAATAGAAGAAATATTTTATTCCTTGTAAAAGACATGATCATATATTTTAACAGATAGAACAAGTGCTAATAAATATACATTAAAAAAAGAAAACAATGCTAGTGGTGATTTGTATATATCTAAGGAGCCAGGTAAAACTAAGTTTAACATTTTTTTTTAAATTCTGTATTTCAAGCGCTGTTTTTTATATATACTAATGTGTCAAACATACAAATTTTTTTTATTCCTCATAAAAAACTTATGATGCAAGAACTCTCCCTGTATATAAATGTGTTCAAGGTACAGAGTTAGTAGTTCTTGAAATAAAATTTCAACCTACACACTTTCATTCAAAAACAACTGAATTTGACTAAATTCTATTTATTCCAACAATGAAATCTCCAAAGAAATTTTAAAACTACTTTATTTTTTCCTTGTCTCTTAATTAGGTTGTGTGACATTCTTTATGTTGAATGGCTTTGAAAAAATGGGAGTGGGACCTTAAAAGTGATAATGAGATCATGTGAGGCCAGAGATAATTCAGGACATAGAATATTTCTCCCACAACAATTCAAACATTTTGGGAAAATATCCAAGAGCATATTTCTCCCAGAACATTTGCTAAAATTACATTTGTTAACCTTCTTAATTTTTTCAGTATCTTTGGGCTTGACTGCTTATATGGTAAAGAGTCCCCTTCCAGTGCAGGAGACCCAGGTTCAGTCCCTGAGTCGGGAAGATCCGCTGGAGAAGGAAGTAATAACCTCCTCCAGTATTCTTGCCTGAAGAATCCTATGGACAGAGAAGCATGATGGACTACAGTCCATGGGGTTGCAAAGAGTTGGACAGGACTGAGCCACTAACACTTTCACTTTCATTGTCTACAAAGCATAAAAAATGGTTCCATGATTTATATTTATACTCTTTAATTTTGTCAGTGATAAGACTGTACACTGCCTTATTAAAGACCACATCTTAGACAGGAAAAACAAATGTATACATGAAATTCTGAAGGTGATATTTGGTGAGACCATATGTCATACATGACTGTACAATTAATGTTCCATCACTGAAGTTAGAATATACTACTTCTTTCTGAAATGTGAATATGTTTTAAAATAAATAACACAGATTAAGAAGTACAATATTGAGATGGTAATATCAGTAGACTTTTATCCAAAGTCTATAAATCATGTTTCACCTAAATGTACTCAACACATTACAGTGAGCCGATTATGTTTGAATAATGGAGCAAAATCACATATATCCATTGATTTATTACTCTTTTGGAAAGTGACAAATTTGAAAGATTAGTCTGATGTGCAATGCATACAATTTCATGCAAATACGTAACTTATTCTCATAGGATACAGTGTCAGAAAAAAAAAAAGCTCAATAGAAAACATCAGTTATGATATTACAATGGATAGTCATAGAAGGCTGACTAGAGAACTATTTCATACTTTGTTAATTCATCATGCTTATGAGCTGGGTCATGCTTACATTTGTATTTCACACACATTTAAGCAAAGCTGTTGCTTTTTCCAGATCACAAGTCAATCAAATTAAATCATATTCTAACAAATCTAATATTAAGTAATTCCCCCCTCAAATACTTAGTTTACTTTTTCTAATTTATGACCATGCAAAGTGACATGGTGAAAAATCAAGATAATGCAAATGAAAGTACCTATGGGGAGTGAAAAAGTTGGCTTAAAGCTCAACATTCAGAAAACTAAGATCATGGCATCTGGTCCCATCACTTCATGGGAAATAGATGGGAAACAGTGGAAACAGTGTCAGACTTTAATTTTGGGGGCTCCAAAATTACTGCAGATGGTGACTGCAGCCATGAAATTAAAAGATGCTTACTCCTTGGAAGGAAAGTTATGACCAACCTAGAGAGCATATTCAAAAGCAGAGACATTACTTTGCCAACAAAGGTCCATCTAGTCAAGGCTATGGTTTTTCCAGTGGTCATGTATGGATGTGACAGTTGGACTGTGAAGAAAGCTGAGCATTGAAGAATTGATGCTTTTGAACTGTGTTGTTGGAGAAGACTCTTGAGAATCCCTTGGACTGCAAGGAAATCCAACCAGTCCATCCTAAAGGAGATCAGTCCTGGGTGTTCATTGGAAGGACTGATGCTGAAGCTGAAACTCCAGTACTCTGGCCACCTCATGCAAAGAGTTGACTCATTGGAAAAGACCCTGATGCTGGGAAAGATTGAGGGAACGAGGAGAAGGGGACGACAGAGGATGAGATGGCTGGATGGCATCACCGACTCGAGGGACATAAGTTTGGGTAAACTCCAGGACTTGGTGATGGATAGGGAGTCCTGGCGTGCTGTGATTCATGGGGTCGCAAGGAGTCGGACACGACTGAGTGACTGAACTGAACTGAACTGATATATAAAATATAGAAATAACTGAGAAAGATTTTTTTTCACATATATTGAATTTTACAATGTCTCCTTGATAATAAATTTGTAACATTATTCATAATAAATATCTTTAGTGTGAGATAAGTTACAAAGCCATTCAAGTTTATTTTATTTTTCTGAATATTATTTTTAAAATTTTGAATACATTTCTATTTTGGGAAACATTAAATATATTTTGCATATTAATATATGTTTATACAATCCAGAAAATTTTCATTTACAGATATTTTTAGGAGAGAGAGAGAGTAGGAGGGAGAAAATGCATGGATAAATTTATATATCAAGAAATACAGAGAAACAGAACATTCTTAGAAGTGTAGATTCAAGATTAAGAAAGAGCCCTTGAATTGAATCATTTGAGATTCTTACTGAAAGATAAATTTGAATTGTATTTAATCAGAATTTCTGGGGCTGTGTCTTAACATGAAGTTGTAACTAATGTGATTGAATCACAGTGAAGTGGGGTCTGAAAAAGAGGTCAAAGATCTATACCTGTTTAATGCATTGATTTTCCATAAAATTTAGGCTTAAAATAATTTCCTTTTGCTTTAAAAACCAAATTCAGTGAAATCTCAGAGTTTTTTAAGTATTACACCAGTGCTTTGGAAATGTAACAAGTATTAAATGTTGTTTCTTAATTTTGAAAAACAGTCTTAATACCACACCAGCTGAGAACAGTAAAGCGTGGTACTAAAATTCCATTCAAACCTCTCTGTGGGAAAAGATGGTAGAGTTACGGACATAAATAAGGGAGGATTTGGCATTATCAATACTTTGGTGATGTGTATTAATAAGTGACCATTAAAAATAATTTAACTTCAAACAAAAGTAAAAATAAACAAATGAAACTACATCAAACTAAAGGACTTTTGCAGAGGGAAGGAAACTATCAGCAAAATAAAAAGTCTATTGAATGGGAGAAGATATTTGCAAACAGTATGTCTGATAAAGGATTAACTTAAAAATATACAAAGAACTCATAACTCAACATTGCACAAACAAAAAAACCTTATTTAAAGAAAAAAAAATTGAGCTGAGAACTTGAATAGACATTTTTTCAAAGAAGTCATACAGATGGCCAAAGGGCACATGAAAAGATTTTCAATATCACTAATTATCAGAAAAATGTAAATCAAAACCATGAACAGATATTATCTCATCCTTATTAGATTTTTTTTTTATTGTTACTAAAAAGAAAAGAAGTAGCAAGTGTTGGTGAGAATGTGGAGAAAAGGGAATCCTTGTGCAGTATTGGTGGGAATGTTAAAATGATATAGCCATTATGAAAAGTGCTATAGAGGTTCCTCAAAAAATTAAAAGTAGATCTACCATTTGATTTAGCAATTCCACTTCTGGGTGTTTATCTGAAGAAAACAAAAACAATATCTTGAAAAGATATATGCACTCCTATGTTCATTGCAGCATTATTTAGAAAGGCAAGATATAGAAGTATACTAAGTGCCCATCCATATATGAATGGATAAAGAAGATGTGCTATATAAATATAATTGTATATTACTTAGCCATAAAAAAAATAAAATTTGCAACAATAAATATGGACCAAGAGGGTATTTTGCTAAGTGTAGTAAGTCAGACAGAAAAAGACAAATATGGTATAATTTCATTTACATGTGAAGTCCAAAAAAAAAAAAAGACGCGTTTAAGAAAACAGAGACAGAGTCATACATACAGAGAACAAACAGATGATTGCCAGAGGGGACGAGGGTTGAGGTAGGAGAGGAAAGGTAAGGGAGATTAAGAGGTATAAATTTTCAGTTACAAAACATATGAGTCACAGGTATGAAATGTACAGTGTGGGAAATATGGTCAATATTTATATAATGTCTTTGGTGACAGAAGACAACTAGGTTTATCATGGTGATCATTTTGAAATGAAAGGAAACACTGAATCACTTACAATAGTCTAGGAAGCGAGATCAGTGACCACCATGATGTTAGCTCATTTTCAGTCCTCATCTTACTTCACCTCTTGAAAAGTAGTTAATTGTTCTCTTTTACATGAAGAAGAAAAAAAGAATTGAGCCTGTAGGCCACCACATTTACCTGTTACTTGTCCTAAACATCCAGCAAATTGATTTCAACTTGGGGCTACTTGGTATTCACATCTCCCAGACAGGTGCATTGGCAATGTCTGGAGAAAACTTGGACTGTCATACTTTGGGAAAGGATATGTTATTGACATTTAGTATGTAAAGGCCAATGATACTGGTAACTATTCTACAAAGTACAGAACGTTGAGAGAAATATTCTTTCCCTTTTCTTGATGAGAAAGAATTATCTAGCTTGAAATTTCAGTCATGTTGAGATGGAGAAATGCTGGTCTCCCTTCTTTAGTTGATTTCTACCCACTTCTTGGACATCTAAATTTTGGTATGCTCCTGGGTTCAATCATTGATTCTTTTCTCTTTCCATATCTTCCCACTTCCCAGGTAATGTTATTCAATGTATTACCTGTAAATATAAGATATAGGCAGAAGACTCCCAAGTGTACATTGCAGTTCTGGACTTCTACATGGAGTCAGTCTAATCCAACTGCCCATTCAGTTAGTCTGACTCATAGATATTTCTCAGTTCTTTGCAAATGAACATGTCACAAACTGAACTTCTGATTTCCCCACCCCCAACCCCAAGAATTCCTTCTCCAATGTGATTTCCTATTTTGATGAACAACAATTTTATCTTTTAATTTATTTAAGTCAAACTTACAGGAGTCACCCTTGATTCTTTTTCCCACTTCCACATTGGGTGCTTCAGTAAACCCTATCTGCTCTTTCACAATATATCAACAATTCAATCACTTCTCACTATGCCTAATAGTCTCACACTGGTTCAGCTTCAATCACTTGTAATACTGCAGTGGTTTTCTGATCTGAGGTCTTCAGCGAGATAGTTCAAAATCCTCCAATGTTTTCCCCTCTTACTAGACACAAAATCTTCTCTCAACAAAAAAAATAAAAAATAAAAAAGAAAGAAAGAAAAAAAAAATGATACTGACTCTTGTTACAAGTCAACTGATTCTGAGACCTGAGATTCAGAAGGTAGTCTCTAGAAATAATCAGCCCTGACATTGATCCTCACTAGTCCTCAACAGTTCTGAGGTGTTTGCTGATAAAAACAAAGTGTGAGGAGACCCCTCCCAAATACAAGAATAAATTTGTAGGCCCATAATATTTTTCCAGAATAAAAGAGAGAAAAAATACATAGGCATGAATTTTAGCACACTCAAGGAAAAAATATAAATTACCAAATAACCTCAATATATCTAATATTTCTAATGGAACCCTCTAAAGTTTTATTTTTTTCCCATTTCTCTGTCTCTCAGAAAGTGTCCTCTTGTATCCTGCACTCTCACCTGTTCACATAAATTACTTTTGATTTAGAACACAATCACATTCTCTAAAACCACAAAAGCAATAGTCAGGCTATCATATTAATAAACTTTTGACAAGTCATTGAAAGATGAAAACATGCTTTCAGTCTGCCACCAAAAACCAAGTTCACTTTCTTGATAATAGTGAGGTGGAAAATTTTTAAGTGTTGAAAAGCTAAAACTGGTTAACATTTCTTTGCATCAATTGGAGTTCAGGAAAAATTTATCTTAACAAGATGACATTTCCCATGAGAAAAATGTTCCAATATGCAAATATTTTAAGACAAGGAACACTCATTTTTATTTGTTAGCAAATGTATTATTAGAAAATATTAGATTCCCTTCATACAATGACATTTTATTGTAAATACTTATTGCATAAACTGATCATTTGAATCCTAGGTGAAATAAATTTATGATCAACTGCATGATTACATTATGTCTGCAAACAGTGAGAATTCATGTGTTGCAACACAAATGAAAGTGAATATATCAAACTTTGCTTAGCAATATCATTCTTTTATAAGTTGTAGATTAATATACACACTCTGTATCTAAGAATCTCAGTATACAGAACTTTATTCCACAAGATTAATGGGTAAAACTGATTGTGACTTCCAATAGCTGTGTATGGGAACTAATTGACAGTAAAAGAAGTCAAGGTAAGCACATTATATTTCTCTCTTGCCACACAATGGATTAATTACCTTTGGACTGCACCCTATTTATAACAGCATTAGGTGGAATGAAATATTTTGAGAGAAATTAAAAGTACTTTAATGAAGGTAATCATGTCAGTATTTAATTTCTCAAGGGGGCAAAAGTAGAACCCAAACAAAACAGTAATCCATCTCCTTAAGTATCTTTAATATCTTGTGCCCTTGATTATTAAGCCTTGTAACTTGTTCATATTTAATTAAGGCCAACTGGGCAGAAGCATTTTCTTTTTAACAGGATGGCTTTTTGTTGTTGCTGTTCAACTCCTGTTCTCCACATTATTTTAAATAAGAGCTGGTATAATTAACACCATTGTGCTTTGGAGACTGTAAGTATTGATATTTTAGCATAAAACATTTCATCAATGCTACTAGCAAGGCCACATCCTCATCAATCGACAGATTAACTTCTTTTTGTAAAGTCTCCAAACAGAAATTTCTTTATGAAATTAAATTAAGAAGTATGTTGGTGTACAATTTAAAACACTCTGAAAGGATTACATGTTTTAAAATTAAAAATTATTTATATATATAACATATTTCATTTCAACTGTATGAGGATTTTATATTTTATCTTTCATCATATTTTATCTAGTAGTTTGTAATTTCTAGATTCATTTTGATTTTTGTTTTCATTTAGTACCATGCATTCCTTTTTCATAAGAAATGTTATGCATTCTTTTGTATAAATATTGTTATCAGAATAGCATTCTTATGGACACTCACATTATTTTCATTCAACTAGTTCAGCCAGTTAGTTCTTCCCTAATACACAGAATAATAACATTATTTAGTTATCAATTTAAAATAAAATGAAAATATCCCAAGTAGCTCTTAAATTGGATATTTTCAGAATACTAAATAATAATTGAAATGTGTAATGTTGTAATTAAAACTTGTTAACTTACTGTGTATGTTAATATTGCTTCTTTAATCATGAATGATACTACTTGTTCATGACAATTGATATCTATTTCCAATTCATATGATTCATTTTATTAAAAAGCAGACATTACTTTGCCAACAAAGGTCCATCTAGTCAAAGCTATGGTTTTTCCAGTAATCATGTATGGATGTGAGAGTTGGACTATAGAGAAAGCTGAGTGCCAAAGAACTGATGCTTTTGAATTAGTCCAACCCTAACCTTGGACTGCAGGGAGATCCAACCAGTCCATCCTAAAGGAAATCAGTCCTGAATATTCATTGGAAGGACTGATGCTGAAGCTGGAACTCCAATACTTTGGCCACCTAATGTGAAGAACTGACTCATTTGAAAAGACCCTAGTGCTGGGAAAGATTGAAGGTTGGAGGAGAAGAGGACAACAGAGGATAACATGGTTGGTTGGCATCACCGATTCAATGGACATGAGTTTGAGTAAACTCCGGGATTTGGAGATGGACAGGGAGGTCTGGTGTGCTGTAGTCCATGGGGTCACAAAGAGTCGGACACAACTGAGTAACTGAACTGAACAGTGGATCATACCAAAGGAAATGTTCTTTTCCTCTGATTTTTTAACATATTAGCATGCTTTCGCTGCACTTTCCACTGTGAGAGAAACAAAGTCCCATCGTGATGGACAGTAGTCACATGTAGACTTGATTAAGAACATACTCCATAGGTTTGCATAGGGCCAAATGCACCAGCAAACACAGAAATCTTAGTATTGTGGAATTAGGCAGATGTAACTTTCAATTGCTCAAAAACAACAGGGCAGGGACTTCCCAGGCAGTCCAGTGGTTAAGACTCCGCCTTTCCACTGGGGCTTGCATTCATTCCCAGGTCAGAGGAAGTGGAATCCCAGGGTTCAGTGCACTATATGGCATGGGTGAAAACAAAAACAAAATGACCAAAAAAAACAGTCCAAACTCAATCCCTTCTCATCTTTCTAGCCGAATACCATCCTTACTATATCTTCTCTGGGCAAAGCAGTTCTAATTAGCTCACCACTCACTCAACAGCTGAAAGCTGAAAAGAAGGGCATCATACAGGTTATTTGTCCTCATGTGTTTCACTCTTTAAACAAGAGAACAAAATCTTCAGCCAAAGCACAGCTACAAAGTTCCATTTAGGTCTCATTGACCAGAAGTATTCATAAACTTTTCTAGACCAATAATTATCAAAACAAAGTACAATTATAATGATACGCCTGTGATAAGCCCTTGGCTGCAGAAACAAAATCATAGTTCTGAAAACTAAAAGGAAAAGGAGAAATGACTGGTTGATGGGATTCTAAAAGATCTGTCACATATATCACCATTAGTGATCAAATGAGGCCAACTCAAATGTTGTACTGATTAATTTGAAAACTGTTGTGAAATGTTGGACTCATTACTAAGAAACATTTTAAAGAAAAGCTAAAAAATCTAGCTGCAAATTTAGCAGAGCTTTGACACTTATTAAATTAAACTTTCTGGGAGGAAATGAATATAGCTACTATGTGCAATTAAATATTTGTTTAGAAAATCTGAAGGCAAAAGTATAGTGTGAACAACATAAGCACTGATGGAAAATAAAACCACAAATATGTCTTTATGTCTTTGGTTGCACAAACTACAGATTTTCTCTGGATAATGATGATTAGAAGGGAAGTTATTTGAAACTTAGAGGCTCATAACTTAGCCAGTAGAAGGAAATGGAATTAATAGAGCAGGTCAAGAGATGTGGCTGATGAAAGCAAATAAATCTTCTTTTGTCCATGAAGAAGGAATTCATAGGGCCTGGACTCTGTCTTAGGTCTGTTCATGCTGATCATGCTTGGCCACCTTTCCAATGGACTCTGAACTCTGTGTTTAGTGCCTATAAAAACAACAGAAGGATAAGACCCCCTCCAGACAGAGGAACCTTGAATGTTGTATCTAGGTTACTCATCGCCTAAGAGAAAACATACACTAATCACCCCTTCCTCCAGACAGGACATAATTTTTTCTGTATCTATCAGAGTGTAACCTCGGGTTTATTGATTATTGGCTAATTGTTTGACTGTTTGAGCACATGAGCACATAGCACGTGAAAGATGGGGTTATTGGGATTGTATTTTCCTTGGTTTATGTAAGTCTCAAGGAATTTGGAGTGGTGGGTTCAGACACGTACACATGGGGTATAAAAGATTTTCACAAATGCTGGTCGGGGTCCTTGGCTAAGAGGAGACCCTGTCTTGGGCCTGCCAGTGTAATGAACTGCGCTCCACTATCTGCATTGTCCTTCTGAGTGAGTTTGTTTCCCGGAATGCGTGGCTACAACATCCAGACAGTGCCACAGTGGGATATGGACCTAAACAAATAAACAGCTAGGTATGTTTCCCCAAAAGGTGTTTATTCAAGATCAGCAAAGAATTGTAATTAAGGTCTGCAATGATGGCTCACCACTTGCAAACCCCCTTCAACAAGGAGAAAAGAATTACTTTAAAGAAAAGAAAAGGAAGTCAGGAGGGCTATAGAAAACAAAGAGCCCACTGGAGGAACTAAGAGTTTGAAGTACAGTGATTTTTCATGGGTTGAGTTGAAACAGTCTCTTATTGGCTGCACTTTTGCCAGGCATGAAAAGGAAATCTTTCTTTTTCATGATGGGCCCAGCTGTCCTCCTGGTATGTCGGAGCTTCCCCTTATGGTCTCCCAAATTTATTTTAATTGAAGTCTCCATTTATTAATTTTTTACAGGGACAGTGCTAACTATTTTCAATTTTTATGCAGCATCCTATCTAGGCAGCAAGAGGGCATTTATGAGACCTGAAGCATATCATGTACTAGTGAGAGAAAAGAACTCTGAATGCGACATTCCCACCAACATTATCGATTGTACAAAGAGATCATTCTCACAGAAAAACTAGACTTCTAGAAAAACAAAAAAGGAAGAGATGAAGTACAGAAAACAAAATCATATTCACTATGCGAAATGGAATATTGCCTGCTATGTCAGCAAACAAAGGATGTCACAGTCATCAGAGATTCCAGCCACAGCTGGCAGTGGTGAGCTGGTGAGCCCTGGGGGAATTCAGGAAGGAAACGAAGAATACCTGCCATCCAGCTGATATCAGACTACAGCTACTCCCTATGGTGAGCCCTGAGGCATCCCGAATAGCTCAAATGAAAAAGAATCTGCCTGCAGTGTGGGAGACACGGGTTCCATCCCTAGGTAAGGAAGATTCCCTGGAGAAGGAAATGGCAACCCACACCAGTATTCTTGGTTGGAGAATTCCATGGACAGAGGAACCTGGAGGCCTACAGTAGAGTCAGACAATACTGAGCAACTAACACACAAGTAATCTCAGGATACTGTGAAAGAACAGAATACTAGTCCAGACAGCTAGGTGCATATCAAATAAATGATTTCAGTGAGCCCAGACTCTTGCATTTTCCTATACATAGAAAAGTGCTAAATTCCTTAACTTGAGATATCTAGTTTTCTTTTACTAACAATAGCCTTTTGTTCTTACTACTTTCCCTTTGTTGCAAAAGTTTATATATCCAAGATCTCCCACCCGTCATCTCATCAGAGTAGTTTCCTCAGAATTGCTTGAGATGCTGCCTCTTGAAGTCCTGGGCTTGAAGTCCTAAAAAGTTCCACCAAATAAAACATAACCTAACTTTTAGGTTGTGAAAATTTCTAGTTGACATCTATTTTCCCTTTTTGTTGACACCTATATTCCAACATCAGAGAAGGCAATAGCAACCCACTCCATTACTCTTGCCTGGAAAATTCCATGCATGGAGGAGCCTGGTAGGCTGCAGTCCATGGGGTCGTGAAGAGTCGGACATGACTGAGTGACTTCACTTTCACTTTTCACTTTCATGCATTGGAGAAGGAAATGGCAACCCATTCCAGTGTTCTTACCTGGAGAACCCCAGGGATGGCGGAGCCTGGTGGGCTGCCATCTATGGGGTCGCACAGAGTTGGACACGACTGAAGCGACTTAGCAGCAGCAGCAGCATATTCCAACATCCACACACCATTCTTCACATTCATTTATTTCAAAATTCTATTGGAAAAACCATATGTCCTTAATTGAATTCATGATCAGTTCTTACCTACAGAGATATAATCCAGTATGTTCTATTTAGTGCATTCTGGGATATGTGGCTGGTGCTTTCCCCACTTGTAGAATGTCTTTGTCCTTGTTAAGATAAACTGCATGAAAATGTGTTCATCCTGACACGTATATAAAACAGTGGAAAACAATTTTTTTTTACACATACAAAGGTCCGTCTAGTCAAGGCTATGGTTTTTCCAGTGGTCATGTATGGATGTGAGAGTTGGACTGTGAAGAAAGCTGAGTACGGAAGAAGTGATGCTTTTGAACTGTGGTGTTGGAAAAGACTCTTGAGAGTTCCTTGGACTGCATGGAGATCCAACCAGTCCATCCTAAAGGAGATCAGTCCTGGGTGTTCATTGGAAGGACTGATGCTGAAGCTGAAACTCCAGTACTTTGGCCACCTCATGAGAAGAGTTGACTCATTGGAAAAGACTCTGATGCTGGGAGGGATTGGGGGCAGGAGGAGAAGGGGACAGCAGAGGATGAGATGGCTGGATGGCATCACTGACTCGATGGATGTAAGTTTGAGTGAACTCCGGGAGTTGGTGATGGACAGGGAGGCCTGGCGTGCTGCAATTCATGGGGTCGCAAAGAGTCGGACACGAGTGAATGACAACTGAACTGAACTGAACTGAAATTTCTAAACAAAGGACAGGAATATTTTTTTCAACAGAAATTGACAACTCTTATTTGAGTATCATTAAAACCACAGTATTTCTCATTATTACCTTTACTCCTGGTTGTTTTTGTGCACTGGGTGTGGGTTCACGTGTTCCAATACACACATGTGCCTCTCATTTTCCTCTCCTTTTGTGATCCCTCTGTTCTGATTCTAATTCCTTTTCTATTTTTCTTCTGCGAATAGCATATAACTGATACATTTATTGACTTAGTTTTGAATATAAACACACTTGGCATTCTCTTTTTAAGTATAAAGATGTACAAGCAAAACATATTATATTTGTATTTCAATCTAAAATTGTAAGGGAAATGGTTTTCAATTATTTTAAATGGTTCTCAATCTAGATCTAATAAACTTTCTAGGGCTCCAAAACTGTTTTGCTTTTTCTAAGTAAATACAAATACACACAAATGAAAAATACCACAGAAAGTGATTTAATTGGTAAGTAGAGTAAGAAATTTATGGAATAGATTCTTTCTGTATATATTTGGAAGTTAAAAGAAAAATAGTCCTGATACGCAAGTTGAAACTTTGTTCTTAAACAGAGGTTTTAAAAAAGCATAATAAAGTAAAATTTTAGCTTCTTAAGTTTTAGTCTATGTGTAACAGAAACACCCTTAAGATTCTCATCTTGATAAAATATTTTTTTGTTACATTTTCAAGGTCAACAGATTTCCAACATTGAAATTCAATTTCAAAATGTTTTGTAGCAAAAGTCACAAATGTGAGGTGTTATAATAGTTATTTGCTTATGGCAGCTACATAGTAAAATTATGCAAATGTATAATTTTTGGTCTTCCACAGGACACAATACTGAGGCAATTATTTGCAGCAAATTTATGAGGATAGAATGCTCATAGTAAATCATGAGATTTACTTAATATCATAGTTTTTTCATTGCAAAAAGAATAAATACCATCTTAAACCCAGATTGAAACTTGAGTTAAATGACCTTGGGCAATGATATAATTTTATTTCATTATGATACTAATTTACTTTACATAAATATGTATTAAATTTACAAAATATTATATAAGATAATTTAATACCCAGAATTTGTACTTCTCAAAAACATCTTTGAAAATAGAACAGCATAAAAAAGTTATTACACAAAAATTTACTATGGCACTCTCTTTTAAATTCAGGAAGTAGGGGTTTAAAAAATCTTTTGATAGAGACTATAACAAAATATTTTTATTTCATATAGACAAAATGTTCATCCTATTTTAGACGTTTTAAATAAATTAATTTCATTTAAAAATATCTACAAAATCTTATACTAATGTAATTAGACTTTTTTGGTTTTTGTTTTTATCATAGAAACTTGTATTTTTGAAGGGATATTACCTAGGGATATTTTAGGTGAAAAATCAGAAAACAATATTTCTATAAATGCTTTGAGAGAACTTACAATGCCTGTAACTACTTCATGCACTTCCAAATGCCTAGAACAGATCAAAATACTACAAGAGACACTTGACATATACTCATTAATGACTAAAATACATAGAATAAAATATAACTGTTAGTAAATAGTCACTAATTACAAATATAGATAAAGAACCTTTCTTGTAAAACATAGTCTATAATTAGACTTTTGCTATTTTCAAAGACACACTCAAACACATTCAAACAAATCATTGAAATGTATACTTTGAAAATTTAAAAAGAAGGCACTTTCCCTGGCAAATAGATTTGTGTAGTGGCTAATATTATGACTTCATGTAAAAATAAACATTGTTTATATTTGTGTGTATGTTAGTCGCTCAGTCTTGTCCGACTCTTTGTGACCCCATGGACTGTAGCTCACCTGGCTCCTCTGTCTGTGGAATTCTCCAAGCAAGAATACTGGAGTGGGTAGCCATTTCCTTCAGGAGATCTCTCTGACCCAGGGGTTGAACCCAGGTCTCCTGCATTGTAAGCAGATTCTTTACCATCTGAACCACCATGGAAGCCCCACAATAAACATAGCTGACCATTTTATAACCCTGGTATTTCATTTTGACATATATATTTTTATATTGATATTATTCTAATATGTGCTATCCTCAAATTGTTTAAAGTATCCAAATTCCATATAAAATTTATTATAAATAGAATTCTTACAAAAATATTATTATAAAGATGGATTTCATGAACCTACTAAATGAAACCATTTCTTCTTTCATACATTCAGTGCTATATAAGTGACATGATTCATTTTTCTTTGATAATGTGAATATTTTGGCTAACTTTTATACTATTGCTTTCCTTTTGAGAAACATTAAAGAATTATATTTATAGGCATACTCATTGTACTGTGCTTTGCTCTATAGTGCTTTACAGATGCTGCACTTTTACACTTCATGTCTCTGTGTCATATTTGGTAATCCTCAGAATATTTCAAAACTTGTCATTATTATTATATTTGCTATGGTGACCCGTGGTCAGTGATTTTTGATGCTACTATTGCAATTGTTTTGGGTACTGTGAATTACAACCATATAAGTTGGCAAACAATTATTAAAATAACAAAGGATTTAAAGTATTACATAGACTTAGTTGATAAAGCTGAGGCAAAGTTTGAGAGAATAGACTCTAATTTTGAAAGAAGTTCTGCTGTGGTAAGAATGGTATCAAACAGCTTTGCATGCCACAGAAAAATCATTCCTGAGAGTGTTACCAAGTCCAAACTCAGACTTCTTGCCACACGACAGATGAATAAATCAACAGATGAATTGTTGGGGCAAGAAATAGAGACTATATTCAAAAACCCAGCAGATGGAGTAGATTGCAGACACATGTCTCAAAGAACCATTTTTCCTGGGTTAGAATTCAGGCTTCTTTTATACATCTCTTAATTCATTACAAAATATCTAATATGATTCAAATGGACCTATCTAAAAGAGATCTTAATTTTAGTGAATTTAAACAATAAAAAAAATATTTTTAAAAGATTTAGTTATTTGGCTGTGCTGAGTCTTTGTTGCTGTTCACTGGCTTTTCTAGCTGTGAAGAGTAGGGGCTACTCTTCACTGCAATGTGTGGGCCTCTGTCTGTGGTGACTTCTCTTGTGGAGCACGGGATCTAGGTGCGTGGCTTCAGTAGTTGCTGCCCATGAGCTCAGTAGTTGTGGCACATGTATTTAGTTGCTCCACAGCATGTGGGGTCTTCCCAGACCAGGGACTGAACCAGTGTCCCTTGCGTTGCAAGGCAGAATCTTGGATGATTCAGAAACTGGATGATCAGGGAAGCCCCACCCCCAAAATCGTTTTTTTTTTTTTTTTAATTTTTTCTAATTTTATTTTATTTTTAAACTTTACATAATTGTATTAGTTTTGCCAAATATCAAAATGAATCCGCCACAGGTATACATGTGTTCCCCATCCTGAACCCTCCTCCCTCCTCCCTCCCCATACCATCCCTCTGGGTCGTCCCAGTGCACTAGCCCCAAGCATCCAGTATCGTGCATCGAACCTGGACTGGCAACTCGTTTCTTACATGATATTTTACATGTTTCAATGCCATTCTCCCAAATCTTCCCACTAAATCGTTTTTCAAAAGGCAGGGTAAACAGGTACCACAGACATGTAAGACTGATAGAGAATCAGGATTTTAATTTGTAGTTTCAGGATTTAGATATAAGTCATCATCCAGACAATTCTTCGTATTTTATAGGGTTAGGGGATTTTTTATTATTGATAGCAAAAAAAAAAAAAAAAGAAATTCAAAGTAGATATGTTTAATCATAATTACTTAAGAAGAGTCTGACACATTGCTCAGATTAAATATAGATTATATTCACAAACTGTTCTTTCTGGCTATTGACAATTTCATACCATTATAATGCCAGATTCCTAAAATAAAGAATAAGTATCTAACTTCTTCTGAAAAAAAAATAAGGTAGTCCAAAGTAAGTGATAATGTACGCAAATATACCTCTACATCAGCAATTAAAGAACTGTGTGGATTTCCTAGTCATACAATGGCAATTCCCTGTGTGTGTGTAATGCCTAGACACTCAGAAGTTTCATTTATGAAGTGTTATACTTTTGTGTGTTTGCATTTGTTTATAAAAACTGATATTTGCATAAAAGTTTTTTCTTAGCAAGACCTCTCTATAAATTTTTATTTCAAGTATCCGTCTAACATTTATCATGTTGAAATTGGTTCATTTTTGCTTTTTGTTCTAGGATTGCTTTCACTAATTTGGCACAGTACCTTAAAGAATTTCAATCATACCTCTTCAGGTGGAAAAGACTTTGTTAAGGACAAACCTACACAGCCTGAAAGAGCAATTTAAATCTGGATTTGAACCATTAGATACTGCCCATTCACATCTGCATCAGTAACAAGCAACCAAGACAAGTGAGAAAACTTACTTGGTGTCTCTAACTCACAGCTGTGACTTCCAAAGCCTGACTCTGAGTTAGAATCGTTACCGGCATTACTACTTGCAAAATAATTTGCTTGTGTGACTTTAGGTTGATCGTTTAGGTTGATCTCATGAAACCACAGGTGCCTTATTTCCAACATGGGGATAAAACACACCTATGTTATTGAGTTATATAGGTTAAGTTCTTTAATTCATGTGATTTTTTCAATGTAATGCAAGTAAAACAATTCTAGCCCTGAAAATTCTTAATAAGTATTAACTGTGTCACTCAGCCATGTCCGGCTCTTTGCAACCCCATGGACTGTAGCCTGCCAGGCTCCTCTGTCCATGGAATTTTCCAGGAGAGAGTACTGGAGTGGGTAGCCATTCCGTTCTCCAGAGGATCTTCCCAATCCAAGGATCCAACTTGGGTCTCCTGTATTGCAGGCAGATGTTTTACCATCTAAGCCACTATTATCTCTTAAAGAGGATTCATTCTAAATATACCTAATTATAAGGATTTTTTTTACTGCTTAAGTTATTAAGGAATGCAACAATAATAATGACAAGTATAAATTAGGGCTCTGGAGCTACACTACCTGGGGTCTGCCACTTCCTTGCTGTGTGGCCTCATCAGTTACTCAGCATCTCTAAGCCTCTGTTTTCTTTTATGTAAAATAGAGTAAATAACAGTGAGTGCTTAACTTGTAGAGTTGTGTGAGGTATAAAGAATCAATAAATTTGATGCACTTTGTAAGCAATTTAGAGTATATATAGTGTCATCATGGTACTGTGTTTTTACTGAAAAAAATTTTTTTTAATTTTAAATAATTCCCTGCCATTGTTTAAAAGTAGTGAGCATATGCCTATATATGTACGTAGATACATATGCTTTTCATGAATTTTAAAGTATTTTTTCCTCCTGAAAGAAAAACAAAGTCACCTGTAAATATTTGCTGTATTCTTTCAATAAGGAGAAAACAACATAACTCTGTGTATGATTTTGATCTAACCTTGCAACTATACCATACAGTAGAGTGGCAAGATTAAACTAAGTCAATTAACTTAAAAATGATGACAACTTTTGGCAAAAATATCTCTAAAAACAAAGTTCTATAAAAATGTAATACAAAAGACAAATATTTATTAGAAATTAAGAGCTTCCAGCAAAAAAGTATGATAATATATAAAAGTTTGCAAGTCCCTAGTACAAAAATAAAAATGAAGAATATGGTTAAAATACCAGTTATTAAAATTCCCTTCTCCAGAGAGATACCACAAAATAATAGGCAGAAGCATGTAAGAAGGGAAATAGCTGCAACAAATTATAGGCAGCCAGCAATTTATACGAGAAAGCTAGATGGAAAAGAGCCACAGTGGAGAAAATAAAAGAAATATTATAAAGGTGTGTATTTTAAATAGAGAACATATTTAAATCCCATCTTGAGAAATAATTCAAATCATACTTAATGCGGTAACAAATTTGGAAAGGTAATTATAGTACATCACATGCCAGTTTATTAATATTTTCTTTATACTGACCGTTTAAGTGGGCAGAAGTGTTTTGAATAGTTT
This sequence comes from Bos indicus x Bos taurus, assembly GCF_003369695.1. Lineage (NCBI taxonomy): Eukaryota > Metazoa > Chordata > Mammalia > Artiodactyla > Bovidae > Bos > Bos indicus x Bos taurus. The sequence continues at coordinate 13,549,980 of NC_040076.1, read as the reverse complement.
TTCACTTTTTTCATCTTGACTGAGCGCCACTATATTTAGCTGAATGCTGATTATCACCTCTCAAGAAATGTGTAACCCATTGCATTATTTTTCCTCCTTGTCTTTCATTTGTGAGCTACCCTGAGTTATTTTACAAGGATAGTGGGAACACAAGATAACACACATTTTCATCTCATTTGATGGTCTAAAAGAATTGCCTTGTGTGGTAGTAATTTGCATTTTGGTTCCATTATAATGTGAATAATTCTGGTCATTATATGTTGAAAAGAATTAGACATTAAGAAATGGACATGTGAAGCATACAAAAAGGTGTTTTCTGCAATCTTTTGGAGCACAGACTCAGGCTCTGAGTTAATTTTTTCTCTTAATCATCCTTTTTCTTTTTCTCCCCTCCTAAGTCTAGGTTGCTAAGATTGATAGAAAAAAACACACTCTGTTACTGATGGCTGTACCAAATGGTTCTGATATCATGACATATATAATTGGAATATTACAGATCTGGTCAATGATTTTACTTATGTAATTCTTGATTTTTTTTTTTTAAAAGGTTTTATTGCAACTTGAATTTTCAGTATACATTTATATTTTATTTTCCCATTTATCAGACCAATAACTGAGATTGTTACTTTTCAAGTAACTAAAGATTTTCCTTCTCTTCTTTGGACCATATTGATAATTTTACTTCATTAGATCATATACTTACTGCAAATTTAATTTATAAAGGAACTAAAATAATAAAAATAGTTTATGATTCCATATTTTATAGATGACCATCTATAGTGTTTTTATTTCTTGGCATTGAAAAAGACAGCTGCAAAATCCTTTTTTGCTGTTTTTATTCACTGAAAAATTAGAAATATTTTCCTTTCAATAAAAGGATTTCTATATTATCCTTTCAATAATAGATACCATACAATGAATGTTAAGGGTAAGTTAGAAACTGTTCTCAGCTGTGAGTTGTGTTATTACAGTCAATCTGTATAGTCAACTTACAGTTGGGCATGATTACCTGGAGAAGGGAATGGATACCCACTCCATTATTCTTGCCTGGAGTATTCCATGAACAGAGGAGCCTGGCTGGCTACAGTCTTTGGGATTACAAAAAGTCAGACAGACTGAGTGACTGATACTTTCAACTTCCACTGTCAGAATTTATTTAATCTTACTGATGAAGACATAGAGTCACAGATACACTGAGAGTTTAATCTTTACTCAAAAAATGTGAAAGTGAGAATTTGAAACTAGGCAGATGGAAGCCTAAGCCTGGAGAGTTAAAACTAGCCATATCTGCTTAAAATCTCTCAATATTTCATTATACAACTAAACTATAATTTATTTAACTTGACTTTTGTCGGTAGATATTTTTTTTTAACAAACTTACAGTGAGCAATTCTAGATATATTTCCAGAGTATTAATATATTATATAAGTTGTCAACTTATATAAAGTAATTATAATCTTATATTTTAATTTAATTTGTATTCCTTGACTTACAAGTGAAGTAAACTGTTAATGCAATTTTACTGGTAAATTTAATTGCTGTTACTGTTCTGTGAATGCATTTTATAAATTTTCAGATTTCTCTATGTAGATTTAATTTTGTCTTTCCTGGCTGAGTTCTTCCTCAATTCATAAATACAGGAACACAGTCTCCCTGTGTCCTTTCTTTCTTTCTAGAGACAAGTTTGAATTAACCTGTTTAAAGAAAATGAAATATATATATATATATATATATATATATACATATACATATATATATACACACACATGTATGTATGGAAATTAAGAAAAAAAATGGAGAAAGAAGAAGAAAGAAGGAAAAAGCAAGGACAGAGAGAAGGAAGGAAAGAAATGGTCACCATGTGAGATGACGGCTGTGTTAAATAGCTTGATGTGATCATTTCAGAATCTGTTTATATGAAAGCTTCAAGTTGTACAGCTTAATTGTAATGCTCATTTGCCAATCACACCTCAAAGAGCTAAAAAGTGTAAAAAGCAATCAAGGAGAGTTTATATGTCCAGTTATAGCCAGGCTTTCTGTATGGTGTTTTATATATACATATTTTAAGATAATAATTAAAAATATGAAGAAAAATATTAAAATATAAGTAATATGAATAAATGAGTAGGGATTACAAGTATTGGGGAATAGTAACTCAACTGTAAAATTGTAAATTCCCTTTGAATTATTTTATAATGCAAAGCAATCAAATTTAAAAATCAATATAAATTTTGGGGGAGGAAACAGTTAACCAAATAATTCTAAAGTTCATTTTGCAAAGTAAGTGAATGATAAATATATACACATAACCATGAAAATTCAAGGAAAAGGAGATTAACAAGAAGGTATACTACTAGAAAAATAAAGTATAATATACAACTATAGTAACTGAAGCTTTGTAGTACTGAGGAATAAATGAATCAATTAAAAATAACTGAAATATCTAAAATAATTATAAATATATGAGATAATTTATTGTAAGATAGAGATAAAATTGATATTAGCAGAGGTAAGTTTCACTCTCCAATAAATGATGTTGGCAAAAGTTATCAATAATGTAGAAATGACAATAATAATAATAATGGTAATAATGTTTCATCACTATATTTATCATAATGTTAGATTATGCACACTTTATACTCCAATTTATGCATAATTATCCTCATCAATTTGCATTTTTTAGAAATGCATTCTTCAAAATCTAGAAAGATATGTTTGTCTACATAATAATAAAATAGATCTTTGTTTTAAAAAAATACCAAAAATAGATGCTAAATGGTATGCTTCAAATATATACCACATCTGACGGATAAAGGCTAATTAAATCTAAAAGATAAATAATAGTTGTTAATCAACATAGTAAAAAGAAATAACCATTTCTATAAAAAAGAAGGAAAATACATGAATCAGCATTTCATATAAAATAAGCACAAACATTCAATTAATATATGAAAACTATTTCTTAATTAAGAAGTGCAAATTAAAGCATGAAGAGACATCAGTATTCATTTATCATATTGTCATGTTATTAAATATACAGACATTTGGGTGCTGATCATGTGTGTGAAAGCCTAGTGAAGTGGGAGAGTGTCAGGGGAGTGAGGCCAGGCGTAAGAAGGAGGTGTGACTGACACACTTAAGGTTTTAAAGCCCGGCCAAAAGAAGAGTGGATGGGTCATTTCTTCAAACCTTGCATCTTGGGAAGAAGCAGTCTCCATGTTTAAAACCATTCCTCAAATTCAGGAGTCACATTATCAATATCTTCCATGAAAAGATGCTTGGCATCATTAGTCATCAAGAAATTCAACTTAAAACTACAATGAGATATCACCTAATACCAGTCAGAATAGCTATGATTCAAAGACCATTATTAATAAATGCTGGCAAGGATTCATAGAAAAAAGGAACCCTTATACACTGTTGGTAGGAATATACATTGTTGCAGCCATTATGGAAAACAGCGTGCAAGTTTTTAAAAAAACTGACCCAGCAATCCCATTCCTGAGTATATACCTGATAAAAACAAAATCTGAAAATACACATGCCCCTCACTGTTCATAACAGCATTGTTTACAGTCTCCAAGCTATGGAAGCAACCTAAGTGTCCATCAACAGATAAATGGATAAACAAGATGTGGTATATATGCACAATGGAATATTACACAGCCAAAAAAAGGAAATTCTACCATTTACAACAAACATGGATTGACTTGGAAGCTACTGTGCTAAGTGAAATAAGGAAGACAAAGAAAGACAAATATCATATGATATCAAGATATATGTGGAATAAAAATAAAATAAAATAAATTAGTGAATATAACAAAAAAGAAACAGACTTACACATACAGAGAACAAACTAGTGGTTCCCAGTGGGGAAAGAGTAGAGGGGAAGGGCAATATAAGGGTAGGGGATAACAGATAGAGAGTACTATGTATAAAATAAATAAACTACAAGAATGAATGTTTGACACAGGGAATGTAGCCAATATATTATGACTATAAGTGGAATAACCTTTAAAAATTGTGAATCACTATGTTGTTCACCTAAAGCTTATATAATATTGTACACTAACTGTACAACAATGAAAAAATTAAAGAGAGTAGGTAGAAGTCTAAAGCATACATTAATAAAGTTAAGCAATACTTTATTCATCTTTCCCTTGTAATTCAGGGCTTTTTAAAATTTGAGTATAATTGTTGTACACTGTTGTTTTAGTTTCTGCTCTTTAACTAAGTGAGTCAGTTATACGTATGCACATATTACCTCCCTTTTAGACCTTCCCCCAACCATCCCGCCCCTCTAGCTCATCACAGAGCACTGAGCTGAGCTCCCAGTGCTGTACAGCAGCTTCCCACTAGCTACCTATTTTACACATGGTAGTGTATTTATGTCAATTCCAATCACCCAATTCATCTCACTCTCCCTTTTGCCCCCAACCCTTGTCCATATGTCCATTCTCTAAGTCTGCATATCTAGTTCTGTCCCTGCAAATAGGTTCTTGATAAAATGCAGGATGGTTAGAATCTAGCCAGCTAGTTGGAAATCAGCGAGTATAAGGAATATGGTTTAATGCTATAAAGAAAAGTGCCAAGTGGAAATAGTGAAGTAAAAGGAGAATAGTTCTTTGGTGCCCAGGAATGGACAAAGAACAACCTCACAGCTAGGTGGGTAGGTTTTTTACTGTACTCTTCAGGAGTACTCCATTCTTTTGCTTAAATTGATAATGAGGAACATGAGATCATCATCTACTTTGGATTATCTTTACTGATGCCCTTCATTGGCAGACTATGAAGAAATTTCTTTTTTCTTTTTTCTCACTTTTTAGAAATATTTTGTGGCTTGTTGAGACAAAATTAAACTGCAAAATGTTGTCATTGTGCATGTATGTTTAAGGTATATGTAACTGTTTATGTAATACATATTTTCCCAATTTATAAATGAAAGTGAAATTTTCTTTAAAAAATAAAAAAAAAATCTCCCAAGGACAGTAGTCCCTTAGATGGTGAAGCTCATTATAAGACAAGCCAGGAAACAGGACATTAGCCTCAACTTCTTATACATTTTTTGTAAATGGCTTTTTAGAACTAGCTTCTCTCTAGCTGAGATAGGATAGGAGAAAAGCATTTACGTCCTTGACCCCATGGACCCATGGACTGTAGCCCACCAGGGTCCTCTGTCCATGGGATTCTCTGGGCAAGAATGCTGGAGTGGGTTGACATTGCTTCCTCGAGGGGATCTTCCTGACCCAGGGATTGAACCTGGGTCTCCTGCATTATAGGCAGATTCCTTACCATCTGAGCTACCAGCGAGTCAGAAAACTACTACTATGAAAGTGTTAGTCATTCAGCCATGTCCAGATCTTTGCAATCACATGGACTGTAACTTGCCAGGCTCCTCTGTCCATGGAATTCTCTAGGCAAGAATACTAGAGTGGGTAGCCATTCCCTTCTCCAGGAGATCTTCCCAACCCAGGGATCCAACCCACATCTCCTTCATTGCTGGCAGATTCTTTATTGCCTGAGCCACAGCACTTTTACTTAAAAAAAAATATATATATATATATACATATATGTATTTATTTATTTGGCTGTACTGGATCTTGGTTGCAGCACATGGATCTAGTTCCCTGACCAGGGATCAAAAATGGACACTCTTCATTGGGAGTACGGAGTCTTAATCACTGGACCAGCAGGTCAATCCCCTATTTGACTGTCTTTAAAACATGTAGTAATTGATAACTCCTTTCTTCAGCTTTGGCTATTAGTCCTAATTCTGTTTCAAGTTCCTCAAATTCAGAGTAACACTAAAAACCTTAATCCATACCACTTTATGTACTGATCTATTTGGAGTCTCTTAGGCAAATAACATGAAATGAGGAAGTTACTCATTTAGAATAGCTAAATGACTCTTAATTTATATCTATAGTTAGACTTGATTTCAATCTGTAGTTCATTATGTATGTTTTTCTACTTCAGTGTATAGAAATTGCATTACTTGTCATTTATAATTCCAGAAATGGTACAGAGAGGTAAGTAAAGGGGAAAATGCCTGATTGCATTCCAAGTATTTGGTTTTTCTTGATCAGTCTCTCCCTTTGCCACTAATCTGCCTCCTTTTGAGATTATTTATATCTAATGTTACTGGAGTATTAAAAGTATTAGCAGTTACAACATTTTCCACAGAAATTTTAGGAGAGGATAAAACAGCATTTGAGGGAAATGCAGCTACCACACAGTAAAAAGTCTGGACCTTGAGACTGAGAATTATCAAGTTGGCTCATCTCAAATAGGCCTGTTCAAAAAAAAAAAATATATATATATATATATAGTACTGTTCACCAGCTTGCTTGTACTTGAGAGCGACACTGACTTTCCTGACCTCTCTATGTTCCTTCATCCCTGCCTTGTTGCTGCTGTATTTGATATTGACCTGCCACTAGATTACTGTCAAAAGTTTTCTAACCAGATATTAGCTTGATGACTCCCTGCCACTTTACACTCTATGTGAGGGGACCCTGACAAGAGACTGAATAAGCCAAATCTCATGGCAGTACCTTAAACCCATGACTAAAACTGCCTTGCCTATCAAAAAATCTGTTCCCAGGGGGAGAAAGCATTTTCTTCATCAGTTACATCTCCCAATGATTGGTTGCAAGGATTTAAGAACAAAATATAATTCTTTGAGAGTGGCAGAATAATTTTCTCCTCCAGTTTCCATTTCGACTCTGGCAAGAGTACCTGTGATATCCTGTGCTGTGCGGTGCTTAGTCGCGTCTGACTCTTTGTGACCCCATAGACTGTAGCTGGCCAGGCTACTCTGTCCATGGAATTCTCCAGGCAAGAATACCAGAATAGGTTGCCTTGCCTTCCTCCAGGTGATCTCCTCAATCAACGAATCGAACCAGGGTCTCCTGCATTGCGGGTGGATTCTTTACCAGCTGAGCTACTAGGGAAGTCCACCTGTGACATACACTAGATCTTATAGCTGTGTGTTGTAAACATCAATAGAAAAAAGGTAAGGAATTGAAAATTATCTAAACACTAAGTGTGTACCAAAATTGGATGTATTTGTTATTTTTCTAGTGAGACACTGCAAGAGAAACAGGATCTATGTGAGTTTATAAGAAGTAAGCAAAAATCAGCACAGATTTCAAATATCTGTGAGGAAAACTGAAAAGATTACTACAAAATCACTTTTACTTTGTAACTAAGGCTCTATATCTGTCAAACATTTGGAATGCATAGAATAACTCATTAAGAATGAACAGGATTAGAGACATGGAGGAATATTAACCCATCCATAAAACCTCTTTTTTGATTAAATAGAGGGAATAGGATATATTTTGCTATTGTGTAAGGGAGTCATTCTTTAGTGCATACACACAGAACACAAAAATAATGCATATTTTTGTTTTTGGAATTGTTTCCATCTAAATTTATGTACAACCAATTCTCATTTTTCATGGTCTTGATGTTCCCAAATTCTACTTCTCAATGTTAATTAACATCACTCCTCACCAAATATGGTCCAAATTTGTTAGTTAAAAATCATTCCTCCCTCAAAAATATGGTCCAAAATTGTTACCTAAGTGTCTTAACTGTACTCAGTTGCATAAAGCACACATTTCACAGCTAGTTCTCCAGGGCAGACATCACTTCATAAGTTACCTGCTCATCATGATTACTGACAGTTGTGCAATTCAGAGCTGGATAGCAATTTATCACTGCCCATCTTTTGCTCAGTCCAACAAAGACATAAAACATGGAATTGTGTTGCCTTTTGGTGTCCCGGTGATAAACCCAAGTGACATTTTACAAAAATGGATAACTAAAAAAAGGAAGTGGCCAACCAGGATAAAAGTTCAGCAAAGAAAAGCCAACACTGGAAATGCAATTCAAACATAAGTTAAATGGAGTTATAGAAGAAATACAACCATGGGTATGTTCATACTACAACTGTCCTAGAGACTGGAGTCAGGAAATTTTAGAGAAGGTGAATGTATTCAGTGAAGATGATGGGGACAAAACGATAAAGATATTTCAGAGAAACTGATGCCAGCCAAAATCTCACATAAAAGAAACACTCAAAGATGTGACAATAAAACTCAAAGGGTAAAATATTAGAAGTTGATCTAACTTTAAAAGAGAATATGGCAATTTATGGAAAAAGTGCTCACTCTACCTTGTAAATTATATAATGCGATGAAGAGGGTAAGGCTATTCTATTATATCTGGTGTTAAATATGTTTGTACTTAACAAAGTAATAAAATCTTTTAATTCTCCATGTTTTTATAGAGTTTAGTCTGTCCAAGAAAACAGATGAGTAGTTGGAATTTTTACACCAAGAACTATAATTAGAAACAAAGTTTTGTGTCAGTCCCTTGAGGCATGTACAGAATGGGAAACTGAGAATCAAGTAAAAGCAGCAAAAAGCAGGTACTAAGTTATATTGCATAACTGAACTGAATATGGCCATACAAAGTAGTCTTCAAAAATAATTATCAATTTTAACTTTTATAATTTTTTTAACCTTTCTGGAGAAATTCCATTTAACCAGGAAAGTCGATCAATAGTTGTTAATAACTTTATTTCAAAATTTTACAAATACAGTCATTTTTATTTTAAAATACATAGACTTAAAATAAGAGGCAATTAAAAATGAACTATTTATTACATGGATCTGTTTCAATTTTCCCTCATTTTAATTAAGAACTTACAGAGTTTAAAAGGAGAAGATATCTGGTGAGTCTGACGAAATGCCTTAACAGATGAATGTTATCAAATGTTTAGACGCCCGCTTAGTTATCCTTTTCATATATACGTTGACTATTCATTACAAGAACAGAGCTGATCAAAAAAGTAACTAACAACAGGACTTTTAAAGCTCAGTTTTTGTATGGGTTATTTTATATAGTGCTTAGTCATTTAAGCATGCAATAACTTGATTAAAGGGAAGAATGAATAAATAAATATTTTTAGTACATTGGCAAAATCACTGACTAACATACAGAAAAACTAATGATTCCTACTGGATAAAGTATGGCAGCAAACTACTCTATTTCATCATGTGATTGCTAACTAAGACTAAGGAAATAAATCCAGGTTTTTAAACTGTGAAGTTTTCAATTCCTGGCAATTGGAAAAACACAGTGTCTACCTTCTCATTTCACCATTATAAGTGAAATACATTTATAGAGCAGCATAAGCATCTATAAAATGGAAGAAGATAGATTTATTTATGCTTAGTACAGTATATGAATAATTGGTTAAGAGTTAGTTTTGAAGTGCAAGCTTATAAGATCAAATCAGGAAACAAAGTCCTGATTGGGGAGAAATATATTTTTCTTAACTTATCAGCAAATTAATTGTCCATAAAACATACTTTGTCTAATATCAGTCAGAGTAAGATACATTATATCTAAGGAGAAAAATATTAGTTTCAACCAAATTCTTTACTTTAAAAATTCAACATTACTTCCAATCTTTCATATTAGGTATGAAGGCCATTAGATACCTAGACAGTTATATATGATTGGTACAAAAAGCTACAATTAGAAAAGGAATTGTCCAGCACAAGCTGCATTTCAGTTTCTAATCCCTTAAGATCCTTAATAGATGCGGAGAATAGAAGGAAGGCTTTTAGTTTTGTTGTATTTAGAGGAACACCAGCTCCTTCCATTAAAATGAAATGTCAATCCTAGAGCTATTTCCACCAGGGAAATGGCTTCATAGTCATTTATAATTGCAGCAGGGAACTCAAGTGTGGCCATTGAGACACATGTCACTGTTTCCATGAGAAAAATACAATAATAAGATGTGCCATTTTACAAAACAACTACTCCCTACTGAATCTTTAAAGAAGATATAGATTTAATTTCCTTGGGGATGGACATTATCTTTCTAAAAAGAATATTCTAAACTGAAACAATGAAGAAATTTATGGAAAGCCAAAAATCAAAATTTAAGACGTGCCATTTCAACAGTTTAAACCAGAAAATACACAATAAGCGTCTTGTTAATCTAAGATGCTTCAAGTTATAGCTTGAGTGAACAAAGGAAATTTTACCTAACTTTTGAAATTTGATAGCATTTTTCCACATCAAAATCCATATGTAATGATCAAAAATATTTGAATAAAAATTACCTTTGAATTCTCCTAATTCATGCTTTTTATGATCATTTCAGTTTTGCAAAGTTGTATATGTTTATTAATGTCATATGGATCTTCTCATAGGTTATACACAGAGGTGGTTGTCTCCTGGCTACATGAGTCTATTTATTATTTCCAATTGTAGTTACATTTTTTCTCCTGACAAATACATCCTATGCAACATAACAAAGTTAATTTTAAGTAGAAGCTCTCAATGTTTAGGAAATATACAATTAAAAGTGTTTGAGGATGTTTTTAAGAACTATGGATTGAAACGGCAGAAAAATATATTCTGATTTGAACTTCATTTTTTGATATCCATTGTCTATCTACCTATCAATCAAAATTAAAGACAATAATTTAAATTAGCTATGTTAATTAGGTACCTAAACACAATTATGTATGATTGGCAAAGGCAAAGTAAGCAAAGGCAAATTTTCAGGCCCTGCCAAGATTTTAAATAATAATTTCAAATGCTGAAAATAACATACCCATTGAAGAACTTGGGAAATTTTCTTTAGATAAGTTTTAGACTTTATAGAGAGTTCTAAATTCTATAATATTCCAAGAAAGAAGATAAGCATAACAGAGCAGGACAGAGAATGATGGACAGGAAAGATATGGAAGAGTATTCTTAGTCTTCAGGTTACTAAAAATATCCCTTAAGAAATACAATATACCTATAATTGCACAGACTTACTCTGATATATTATATTACAGTGAAATAAAAGAGACAACCAACTGACAGGTTAAAGAGGTATTTATATAAAAAGACTTCTACATATTTGATATGCTAGATCTTAATAGAAGATATGAGATTATAGCTAGTGATACCAATGAAAGCAAAACAAGGAGGAGAGGTGTCAGTGTCCTGCTGATAAATGGATGTACTGGGCTGTCCTATGTAGCCAAAGTTCAAAGTGGATGATCAGGTAACCCAGCATCTATACCAAAAGCAGAGCAGGCCTGGCTGGAAGGGAGGAAGTCAAAGTTCAAGGCCAGGAGAACTGGTTTCCCTGAGATGCCTCCCACTTATGCACTGTAATGAGGACTCTGAAGACCAGCACCCCCACTGCTGATAAAATGGTCTGTGGAACTGGAATAGTGGTCTCCTCTTGAGGGCCTCTGACTGCTTTCTCTGTGCTTTATAAACTAGAATGATTATTCAGGGACCTACAGCTGCCAGGGAGAAATGTCCCAGCCACCCTTGGAGTAGAGCCTCTGAACCTTCATCTGCGCAATTACATTTTATCACAGAAACCAAGGAAAACAGCTAGGAATGACAGTGAAGGAAATTCAATCTGTGATAAAAAGTTGTCAGATCCTACAAGAGCAAGACATTAAAGAAGATTTGGGTTTTATTTTAGTTAGGAGGTCAAAGATGCACAGATGAAGGCACATACACTATTAGAAGTCATTCAAAGTGAAATGAAACTCATGACACTGTGTACCATTGAGGCATTGAGGATAAAGTGTTTAGCTATGTTTCAGCTATATAGTAGCATGTTGGATTCACAAGGCAAATACACATTATTTAGATGCTTACTGAATATAAGCAATGGTTCACGGTGTGGAAACACTTATTATTCAAAATATCAAAATCTAGTTGAAGTTTTTTTATAAAGAGGCCACTTAATAAATGTTTTCCAGAACTGTTTTCTTTGTAGATTTGGTTCTCTTTCTTCCAGAGAGTGTGGAAACAGATCTACAGTAGAACTCAGAGAAGTCTATGGCTTCATTAAATTTATTGAGGTATTTGATGACCAAAAATCTTGAAAATGAAAAGCTGGATTATGGATAGAATTTAGGAATGTTTGAAGAATATTTTTGAGATTAGTTGTTTGTCAGTTGCTTCATTTGCTATTATTTTCTCCCATTCTGAAGGCTGTCTTTTCACCTTGCTAATAGTTTCCTTTGACGTGCAGAAGCTTTTAAGTTTAATTAGGTCCCAATTGTTTATTTTTGCTTTTATTTCCAATATTCTGGGAGGTGGGTCATAGAGGATCCTGCTGTGATGTATGTCAGAGAGTGTTTTGCCTATGTTCTCCTCTAGGAGTTTTATAGTTTCTGGTCTTACGTTGAGATCTTTAATCCATTTTGAGTTTATTTTTGTGTATGGTGTTAGAAAGTGTTCTAGTTTCATTCTTTTACAAGTGGTTGGCCAGATTTCCCAGCACCACTTGTTAAAGAGATTGTCTTTAATCCATTGTATATTCTTGCCTCCTTTGTCAAAGATAAGGTGTCCATATGTGCGTGGATTTATCTCTGGGCTTTCTATTTTGTTCCATTGATCTATATTTCTGTCTTTGTGCCAGTACCATACTGTCTTGATAACTGTGGCTTTGTAGTAGAGCCTGAAGTCAGGTAGGTTGATTCCTCCAGTTCCATTTTTCTTTCTCAAGATCGCTTTGGCTATTCGAGGTTGAGGTGGATGAAACTGGAGCCTATTATACAGAGTGAAGTAAGCCAGAAGGACAAACACCAATACAGTATACTAACGCATATATATGGAATTTAGAAAGATGGTAACGATAACCCTGTATACGAGACAGCAAAAGAGACACTGATGTATAGAACAGGCTTATGGACTCTGTGGGAGAGGGAGAGGGTGGGAAGATTTGGGAGAATGGCATTGAAACATGTGAAATGTCATGTATGAAACGAGATGCCAGTCCAGGTTCAATGCACGATGCTGGATGCTTGGGGCTGGTGCACTGGGACGACCCAGAGGGATGGTATGGGGAGGGAGGAGGGAGGAGGGTTCAGGATGGGGAACACATGTATAATTTTTTTTTTAATTAAAAAATTAAAAAAAAAAGAATATTTTCTTAAACTCACTTCATAGAGTGAGTTTTAATATGTCAAAAGCCCATTGTAAAACAGAAATTAAAAACAGCCAAGAAAACAGCCAGAAAGTCCAGAAGAGTAAAGATTTTTTTCAATAAACTTCAATGGAGAGAAGAGCCCTGATATGGTTCCGGAATATAGTTTAAGGCCTTATGTTCAAGTCTTTCACATTTGATTGTGAAATTGTTCTGGCTTGAATAGAAAAGTAGATTGATATATTGCAATAAAAAAAACAAAGCTTATCTCTGAAGAATATATTGGGACAACCTAGTTTTTACAGCCCAAATAAAAATTAGGGCTTCCCTAGTGGTTCAGTAAAGAATACAGGAGACCACCTGCAGTGCAGGGACCTGGGTTCGGTCCTTTGGCTAGGAAGATCCTTTGGAGAAGAAAATGACAAACCACTTTATTATTTTTGCCTGGAGAATTCCATGAACAGAGGAGCTATGGGGTTGCAAGGGTTGGACATGACTGAGCCCTAAACTACCACTACCAAAACACTATATATTCCATTTCAACATTTAACACCTTTATATACTTTGAAAGTGAAAGTTGCTCAGTCTTATCCGAATCTACCCAGGTCTCCTGTATTGCAGGCAGACTTTTTACCATCTGAGCCACCAGGAAAGCCTTGTATGCTTTTCTGTTAAGCAATTACTGTTAGAAAAATAAATGTGCTATTAAATATATTTAAATAAAAAATAAACATATTTTAAGGTGAAAAGAAAACATATAGCTGAATCTTGCATATTGAACTGTGTTACACATACAGAAAACATTAACTCTGTAGAGAAATAGGCATGCTGTTGGTAACTGCCTAATATAATACATGGATTAGTCTTTCAGTCAATAATTGATCATTAAGTGCAAGTAAATAATTTTGGTTATTGGCATGGGAATAAATCAATAAGTTCACAGAACTATTCAAACTGGTACTAAGCAGTTAATAAGCATATATGAACCTATTAAAAAATAGCAATTCTCTGAAATAATGCTATTTACAGCAACATGGATGGACCTACACAGTTTTAGACAGAGAAGGAGAAATATTATATGACATCTCTTATATGTGGAATCTAAAAGGAGAGGATACAGATGAACGTAACAAAATAGAAACTCATAGACTTAGAAAATGAACTTATGGTTGCCAGGGGGAAGGTATAGTTAGGGATTTGGGGAAGGTCAGGTACACGCTGCTATATTTAAAGTGGATAACCAATAAGGATCTATGGTACAGCACATGGAACTCTGCTCAATGTTATGTAGCAGCCTGGATGAAAGGGAGGTTTGGGGAAGAATGCATACTTGTATAGATATGGCTAAGTCCCTTTGCTGTTCACCTGAAATTATCACAACATTGTTAATTGGTTATATAGCAATAAAAAATTAAAAAATAAATAAAAAAGCAAAAAAATAGCAATTTTCACTTTAACTGACTCTTCTCAACCATGCCCATTACTCCCCAAGCAGTTTAGGACATGAGCCAAATTTACATAAACGTTAATACTATGAAGGGTAGCAGGATGTCCCAGCCTGAAGTATGCCTCTTTGGTTTAAAGATTATTTTGAACTGTTTTGAGAAACAGTAGACATTAGAGGAGCTCTGAAAATAGAGGAAAAGTTATCCTTTTATAAGAGAAATTAACATTTATAGAAGATATGTCCATTGCTAAGGGTGTCTTCCTCTCTGTACCAGGAAGAGAAAGATAATTCTAAATCACAAGAGAATCTAATCAACAGAGACTGCACAGACTTAAATCTCCATTACAAACCTCATCCTTGTTTAGCTTACTTTTCCTGGAACACTGTCAACAACTGGCCTCCTCTACAACCTTCCCTTTTTTGTCTTTAGCTAAAGATGAAATTTAACTGGTTACTTAGGCCACAGAACTACTCATTTAGGGACATGAGCATCTTCTTGCACCCAAATTTTCCTACATTTAGTGTAGGCTGTTTTCTTGACAGTGAAGCATTTCTCATAAGTGCAGGGTGACTTCAGTTTAGGTTTGTGACATGGGCCAGGCCACTTGTGTGGCCTTCTTTTTGTAGGTCCTTAAATACAAATAATATTAAGAAAATTTACACTGGTGCACTGGGACGATCCAGAGGGAGGGTATGGGGAGGGAGGAGGGAGGAGGGTTCAGGATGGGGAACACAGGTATACCTGTGGCAGATTCATTTCGATATTTGGCAAAACTAATACAATATTGTAAAATTTAAAAATAAAATAAAATTTAAAAAAATAAATTAAAAAAAGAAAAAGTAAATTATTTTTACATTTTATGAAATGTTATTTCTTATTTACATTTTAAGAAAAAAATGAATGCTAATATGGGAGATAATTCCTTCAGAGGAAATAATAGGGCTTATTAATATGATTTATGTACTTTTTCTTTTAGAAAGTAAGTACAGTTTATATCATACCAAGAAAGTAATTGTGTTCATATTTTAACTATAGCTGCCTTTGTGAGAGATTCCTCATGCACTGGATCAAAATGAAATTTAAACAACTAACCACTCTTTTTTTCTCATGTTGGAGATATTTCAAATGAAATTTTAAGTATGATTTTTCCTTTCCTTTTATGAATTTTTGCAAGATATTCATGTTTATATTTAAGTCTCCTTCATTCAAAGGGGTTCTACTTTTACTGTAAAGGTCTTATAAAGTGTAACTGTAATGTATGGTAATGTTGATATGCATTATTTATAACATTAGTTTCATATCACACAAATGTGTCTGCTTTACTTGAATACTAAAGAGACATGAATTGAAAATAATTCAAATGGTAATATTTCCATTTAATATTATGTTTTTCCACTGGCTCTTCCACTTTATGTGCTTACAAATCTTATAAAAAAATAATATAGACTATTTAAAATATCCAATAGTATTTTAAAATGCAAAAACCTGTCTATAGTTACTTAACATACCTCTTTTACTTAATAGTACTACACTAAAATTTAATATTATAATTCTCTATAATTATGTGTAAATTTAAAAGCACTGTGTGGGTTGTTCTATAAGAATATATTAAAATGCTGACACTGAATACAACCTATGCATTGTGTATTTTGGATTTTTAGTGCAACTGTATTTGCATATGAGCAATGAAAATGATCAACTTAATTTGCTCTCCTACAGAGCACGGAAGTGACTTTGATTAGCCTATTGAAAACTTGTGCTGCTCCCCTTGAGTTTGGATGCAGGGGGTAAAATTGCCAACATGATGCAGCTCAGTAGGGATCCAAGGTTCAAGGCAATGTTAAAGTTGACTATATTAAAAACAAAGGGCAAGGTCATTGACTAGGAGCAAACAAGTTATTTATACCACAGTTGTCTGTCTTTAAATAATTGATCCATGCTGTTATGTTGCAATCATAAATGTGTGCATATATTTTCCCCCTCATTGTTTATTTAGCTTTTTGCAAATGAGCATTCAAATAATTAAATTAAACAGTGTCCAGTGCTCAAACAGGGCTGCATCTGTTCTCACCATCCAGGCTGGGAAATCTCTTAATTCATGGAGCATTGGGTAGAACACTTAAGGTTTTATCTAGGTAGTAGGGAATAAGGAACTTTAGAATGTGGACCACACTGAATTGACCTAAAAGTATAAAAAATAACAATACTAACAAAGATCAACCTATTCCAAGTAAATTAATTGAATCTACTATCCTCAAAAAGCTCAGAAGTGTCTAAGATATAAAAAAAATAGCCATCACACATCAAGATTCACAATGTCTTGCACTGTGTAGCAAAGAATCATGAAAATATAAACCACAATGTGAATATTAAATTAATGAAAATACAACCAGAATAGACACACATTACAATTAGCAAAGACATTAAAAATGGTTTTTGTAACTATTTTTGTCCATAGGTTTAAACATGTGTATAAATATGTATATACACATATGTTATATTAAATATACACACAGATAAATGAAAATTAATTATAAATATGTCAGTATAAATACTTATTGCATAAACATGGATTTTCTGTCTTTGTCTACTGAATAGGTCTAGAAAGAGTGATGAACATAGCCTCAATGAACACACCCAAATCATATAACTTGGTTTCTAAATACCATTCTATAATAAAAGCAATCAGGGCTCTGATTTTAGGGATTAGACAGAAAATATACAAGATAAGTCCTGATCATCTGATAGTTCTAGAAAGAAAGGAAATGTTCTCAAAGTAAAATGAAAAGAGACATATCAAAGGGAAATAGGGGTAAACTGAGAGAGTTCTCTACGGCCACAGAACATTTGTGCAGCAGCATTAATAACAGTATTGGATTATAATTCAGAGATTACAAAAATATACATGAACCCTTATTGATATAAATAATTTAATAAATATTGTGATAAGAATTGGGGTGCATGATCTGCAAGAATTGGCATGCAAATCTCTCACTCCTCATGGATAAGTTCCATTTTTGGTATATCTCTCTGATTGTAGGTTACCACACTGTGGGTGGGGTTTGGGAAAGACTGTGTCCCTTTCTCTCCTACCCATTCTGATGTGTTTCTTTTATCCTTCACTATGATGTAGCTGTTCTTTAGTTATCAGTTCTCAGAAAGAGTTGTTTCATATGTAGCTGTAATTTTGGTGTCTGCATAAAGGTGAGTCCAGGATATTTCTACTTTGCCAAAAGTATGTCCCTCATACTTTTATTGTGAAAGTCAAATCATTTTTAAAAGCTAGAAAATGTAAAATATAATTTTCTTATATTAAAACTTTTTCATTATTACCTAGGGGTTTGCTGTTATTACATCTGCTCATTTTTAAGGCAGAGAATAAACCCTGTGGATAACTCAACTGCAAGGTAATAAACATTATCACCTGAGAAACTATTAAGGAGAGATTTTAGTGTAAAATTGAATCAGCCTAGACATGTGAGTTACATGCCTATAATTGCCATTTTAAGTGAAGTAGAAATAACTTTCATCAACTTTTCTTCTCAGTAACACATTGTTATCTCTGCTTTGGACTTCTGCTTTATTTTGATTCACATACAATATAATATAATTGGTCTAATAAAGTTAAATATTTATATTTGCTGATAATTTCTTGGAAAACTAATTAACCCCATGAAACATTTTAACACCAAGACATTGAATAACCATTTAATCAAACATCTAAATGCCTCCCTCTCAAATAAAAATGTCATCACAGCACATATATTGAAATCTCCAGGTTTTTAAACATGGCAATAGATCAAGCACAAAATACACACAGATCCCTATTATACTGCTTTGCACTTTGTGGCAAAAGTTCTTTATATCTGTAAGTATATGGACCTACAATAAAGAATTTAAAATTTTAAATCTATTGTCTTTAAAGCTCATGATCTAAATGCAGTGTATCCTGGTTATTAAGTATAATGGGCTCAAATATATATATATATATATATATATATATATATATATAAAAATCAATCTATTTCAAGGAGGTGTGAATATATGTGAACAACACACACTTCCTAGAAAAACATTTATTAAAAAGTAGATGAATTTCAACTTACGTATGAAATCTTATTTTTTTTTTTTTAAGTTTTAAATCTTAAGCAGTTCAGCGATAAGAACTCTCTGGAAAGAAAATTAATACTCCTTAGTAAATATGAGCAAAATAAAATATTTAAGTAAAAGAAAAGTTGATGTTTTAAATTATGACTCAACCAGTCATGACAAAATAAATAAACCTCCAAAAGCTCCCTTAATCAAATTTTTTTCAAAATCCACTAAAAGTAAGAGCAATTCTCTTTCAAGAACACAAAAAAACATACACCTTTGAAGACAGAAAACTGAAATCACAAAGTGTAAATACTAATTTTGGTGGGGTGAATTAAAAGAGACACATGCATAAATAAAAATTAAAGTTTAAGAAACAGTTGAAACTTTCACTTTAATCAACATTCTTTTTTATTTAACTTTTTTAAAGAAAAGTGTCTATATATTAAGTTTGCAGATTTTGCAGCTGAAGATGGGGGAATTGTAAAGAGTTTAAATTTTGGAACTCATCCTAGCAGAAAACTTTATGATTAATACTGACCTCCAGAAAGGAAAGCTTTTGAAAAGATTGTAAATAGACTGGTTATGACATTCTACATTATTTTCTAAAATAAATTTTTATTTGGATAATTTATCTGAAGTGATGGTAAGGCAAAGATAGAGACCCCAAGTTTCAGGTCACCTAGCTTGTATGGGAGATTAAACAGAATACTAGACAAATGTGGCTTTCCCTGGTGGGCTCAATGGTAAAGAATCTCCCTGCCAAGCAGGAGATACAGGTTCAATCCCTGGGTTGGAAAGATTCCCTGGAGAGGGAAATGACAACCCATTTTAGTATTCTTGCCAGGGAAATCCCAATGAACAGAGCCCGGCAGGCTACAGTCCATGGGTCACAAAAGAGTCAGACGTGACTTAGCAACTACACAACAATTAGGTGAACCTATATTAATCTGTTCCTAGTACAAGGCTCCTCACTCCTGAGGTTTCTTTGCAAGCAGAAATTTATGCAGGTAGACTTGAAAAGTGTGAATAAAATATGATATGATTTATTTTTTTTTAATTTTATTTTATTTTTAAACTTTACAATATTGTATTGGTTTTGCCAAACATCGAAATGAATCCACCACAGGTATACATGTGTTCCCCATCCTGAACCCCCCTGCCTCCTCCCTCCCCATACCATCCCTCCAGGCGTCCCAGTGCACCAGCCCCAATATGATTTATTACAGATATTAATTTGAATTGTCAGTAAGAGAAGCAACAAGTCAGTTATACCTAGTAGTAATCTAGTTAGACTGAATGTTAGTATGTCAGTAGTTTAGAATTCTTCAGCATAATGTAACACTGTATGTTAATTTGATCTACAGCCTAGACAAAATATTTGCTGAATTCAGAAATTTATACTCCAATGGTGGTCAGCTAGCATTTAATTAAAAAGTCACTTTCTTGGAGGTGGCTACTGGAGTGCTTCATCTATCTTATTTATGACCAGCTCCACTGACTTACTAATTTATGAAATAAGATATTTATAAAATAAAAATGGGCTTACATTAGTGAAGAATGGCTTCAGTGGTTAGCCTTAAAGAGTAGTACCTTCAATTTGGTCCCTAAATGTCTGATCGCGAAAGATGCTAAACCAAACCCTGTGCCTACAGTCAATGTGGTGACAGTCACCTTCAGTAAAAAGGACTGAAGTATTCTGGTTTTATATTTATTTTTTTTCTCCAGAATACCCAAAAGGACTCACAGAGAAAAAGATATTTCCAAGTACATAGAAAATAATCACAGCACAGTTTTGTGCTTGCTTGTTAATATATGTCTAAAGGTATGGGAGATTTGGGGGTTATGTTAACCTAGTAGAAAAATGTAATAGAATAGCTAATCTTTAGTATTTTTCTAGATCTTGGTGACCACCAAGATCTAGTAAAGAAACATACTTGTGAAGAAAAAATTACTTACATTCAGAAAACTCGACTCATCCCATTGTTTTCCTTTTTATAGAATTTTCTGTTTGTGTATATGTAGTTTTCTAACATTTCTTAGAACATGTCCCTGCCTTCATTACTGCTTACATCAATGGATGTTAGAAATGTTTTATTTCATTAAATTTTCTTAAAGTGAGAATCATTTTGATTGAAATAATGAAATCATTCCACAGTTATCCTATTTCCTCTTCTTTTGACATTCTCTTCTTCCAATATTAGATTTTCTCTACAATGTCCTGTGGATCTCCACTGAAACTCCTGTGCTACAAACCAAAACTATGGCCTATTTTTTCTCCTCCTATATAATTGATTTTCTTTCAAGCAATACTTCCCACTCAACATCCTCTTATCTCTCACATCTGTCTAAATGCTCAGGTATCTGCATATATACACACAAAGTCCATTTGTGATTTTTATTCATAATGCAACAAAAGGAAATAATAATCCCTGTTAATTGTTCATTAATAAATCCCATAAAAAAGGAATGACTCAAATTTTTCTTCTATTAAACCACTGAAATTATTAAGTGGATATTTGGGCCTTTTAAAATAATTATTCTGCATATTCCTCAAGATACAGAGAGTCTCTTGTTGCATTTTGAATTATTGCCTGTAATATTCCTTTGAAATTGTCCAAAAATCTTTTATTACGGATTACTATTTCAGCTTTACTAAAAATGCTGGAGCAAGATCTTAATCATGAATTCCTCACATCCTCTTCAGGCTCTGCAATTCATTGGAGTTCCTTTTGTTCAGATATCCATATCCATACATTTAAAATATATGACATTTCACAGTACTGTTAACCTCTGTTCAATTGATGCTCCTAAGTCTACTGATGCAATTGTTCTCCAGGCATAATCAAGCTAAGTCATACCAATTCAGTTGAAGAAAGTGTTACAAAGCCAAACATAATAATCAGCAAATGTGTTATTCAAATATATGTGTGTGTATATATATATATATATATATATGAACTTTTTAAAAAATTTACTCTTGATACAGGTATGCTGACACCTCTTATTTAATATTTATGATTTTTAAAAATTTGTCCCTACAGATTATGATTGAAAAATAGTGATGTTATTTTGTTTAATGCATCTAAATTCTTGAACTCTTTTTGCAAATGATGATATTTATCAATGTCTCACTCTAAGGCATTGAGCATTAAAATTGTATACTTCTACTAATCTAAGTATGTTCATATTTAATTTTTAAAAAGTTTTCTCTATCTCCTTATTGTTTGAATTTTGTGTCGGTTTTGATTTATTCCTTACAATTACATAACTTATTTTTAGATATTACTCTTAGATTTAGTTTCTTTTATTATCTAAATATTATTGATATTTATTGGAATAGAATATATTTTGCCTGCTTAGCAGCCTCTAAATTTGTGCTGTTGTAGTTAGGCTTACTTGTTAAATTTTCATTTTTGTCTGTATCACTTCTTTGCCACAAAATAAGATTAAATGGGTAAATCAAGTTGGTCAAATCATAGTGTCTTACTCTCCTTGCTGCTGCTGCTAGGTCACTTCAGTTGGTCCGACTCTGTGAGACCCCGTAGACAGCAGCCTACCAGGCTCCCCCGTCCCTGGGACTCTCCAGGCAAGAACGCTGGAGTGGGTTGCCATTTCCTTCTCCAATGCATGAAAGTGAAAAGTGAAAGTGAAGTCGCTCAGTTTCTGACTCTTCGCGACCCCACGGACTGCAGCCTACCAGGCTTCTCTGTCCATGGGAGTTTCCAGGCAAGAGTACTGGAGTGGGGTGCCATTGCCTTCTCCTTAGCTACAGTGATTATTTGTTCCTAAGTTCAAGATATATGAATCAAGTCATTCCAACTACAGTTCTAAAAGGGATAATCTTACTGTTTTTCCTTCTTTAAAAATAACTGCATATGAACAGAAGAAATACTAGATTCATAGTTTCATTATTATGGAAACAGCCCATTCAAAAAGAAGCTGAGTATGCAGAAAGGGGAATTTTACAGTGATTGTCATTCTTATTCAGACTCCATCACAATCTCCCCTCCTCCTCTCTTTTGTTTAAAATTTTTTCAGTGGATTTCAACCTTGGCTGCATGTAAAAATCTCCAAGATCCTACTCCCAGAGATTCTGATTAAAATAATATGTGCTATATCTTAGACATGGGAATCTTTTGTAGGTTCACAGGTAATTCCAAGTACAACAATGGTTGACAGACACTATTTATGTGCACACTAAGACAATATATTTGCTCCCTTTCCATGATGCCATAAAAGAGTTAAGAGTTAATCAGTTTTTATTTTCTTACTCTAGTTTATCTACTATGTTGAAACCTTTTGAAGTACCAGTTTGAGACATTTTGTTGTCATGTTTTTACTTTTAGTTCTAATTTTTCAACAATTAAACATAACCAGAATTACTAAATTTAGTTCAACTAGTGTATGTATGTATAAATATATATATATGCATATCTACACACACACACACACACGCACACACACACATATATATATATATATATATATATATATATACATATATATATATAATGTGTATAATCTTTGGTTTTTAGAGTGTTGTCGACAGCTATTTTTTCCCCACAGTGTTGTTGTTGTTGTTTTTCAGTGGCTCAATTGTGTTTTACTCTTTGTGACCCCATGGACTGCAGCGCTCCAGGCTTCCCTTTCCTTCACTATCTCCTGGCATTTGCTCAAACTCATGCGCATTCAGTCAGTGATGCCATCCAACAATCTTATCCTCTGTAATACCCGTCTCCTCCTGCCTTCAATCTTTCCCAGCATCAGGATTTTTCTAAAGAGCCAGTTCTTCACATCAAGGGGCCAAAGTATTTGAGTTTCAACTTCAGCATCAGTCCTTCCAATGAATATTCAGGACTGATTTCCTTTTGTATTGACTAATTTGATTCCCTTGCTGTAAAAGGGACTCTCAAGAGTCTTCTCCAACACCACAATTCAAAAGCATTAATTCTTCAGCACTCAGCCTTCCTTATGGTCCAACTCACATCCAAACATGGCTACTGGAAAAAACATAGCTTTGACTATACAGACCTCTGTAGGCAAAGTAATATCTATGCTTTTTAATACACTGTCTAGGTTTATCATTACTTTACTTCCAAGGAGCAAGCATCTTTTAATTTCATAAATCCAGTCACCATCTGCAGTGATTTTGGAGCGCAAAAAAATAAAGTCTCTCACAGGTTCCATTGTTTCCCCATTATTTCCCACTAAGTGATGGGACCAGATGCCACGATCTTTGTTTTATGAATGTTGAGCTTTAAGCCAGCTTCTTCACTCTCTTCTTCCACTTTCATCAATAGGCTCTTTAATTCCTCTTCACTTTCTTCCATAAGGGTGGTCTCATCTGCATATCTGAGGTTATCAATATTTCTCCTGGCAATCTTGATTCCAGCTCGTGCTACATCTATCCTGCATTTTGTATGATGTACTGTGTATATAAGCTAATTAAGCACGGTGACAATATTCAGCCTTGATGTACTCCTTTTCCACTTTGGAACCAGTATGTTGTTCCTTGTCCAGTTCTAACTGCTGGTTCTTGACCTGCATATAGGTTTTGCAGGAGGCAGATAAGGTAGTCTGCTCTCCCCATCTCTTTAAGAATTTCCCCACAGTTTGTTGTAATCTACATAAAGACTTTAGCATAGTCAAAGAGGCAGAAATAGATGTTTTTCCAGAATTCTCTAGGTTTTTCGATCATTGAATAGATGTTGGCCATTTGAATTCTAGCTGAACATCTTAAAATTTTGGTTCACATTTAGCCTGAAGAATTTTGAGCATTATTTTGCTAGTATGTGAAATGAGTGCAATTGTGTGATAGTTTGAATATTCTTTAGCATAGCCCTTCTTTGGGATTGGAATGAAAACTGACCTTTTCCAGTCCTGTGACCACTGCAGAGTTTTCCAAATTTGCTGGCATATTAAGTGCAACACTTCACAGCATCATCTTTTAGGATTTGCAATAAATTACCTGGAATTCCATCACCTCCACTAGCTTTGTTCATAGTGATGTTTCCTAAAGCCCATTTGACTTCACATTTTCCTAGCTAGGAAGCAGTAATTTTCTTCTGGACTACTCTTCTCATATAAAACATGCATACTTCCTTATATTTCAGTCCTCCCTAACCTAAAGGGTTGGCATATGAGCTAGACTATTTCAATCAGACTTTATATCTAAAATGTATATTTCTAGTAGAATAAACCTTGAAGAAAATCAGAGGACCTGAGTTTCTTAGATAAACTTTCAGAAATACTGGGAGACTTTGAGAAATTTTGTAATTTTGAAATTGTCTGAAATTCAAGAAAACCCACATTCATGTTACAGATGGAAAATTTGTAGCTTATTATAATGAACATCTAATTGTATGCATCCACACAATGATCTGTCTATAAAAGATCCTATAGAGCAGCTTAATTTGGAATAGTCAGAAAAATAGAAATGGTCCAAAAATCTATTAACTAGATTTTTGTAAATAAATAAACAAATGGTATATAATAAGATATTATATAGAAATTGCCCCAAAATCTTTCAATTAGATTTTTGTAAATAAACAAATGGTATGTAATAGAATATTACTCAGCAGTACAAAGGAATGAATTACCAGTACATGCAATAACATAATTGAATCCAAAAGTATTTTGTTAAGTTAAAGAAGCCATACACAAAACAGTATATGTTTCATAGTTCTATTTATATGAATTATAGAAAAGACAAAAATAAAGTCCTAAACAACAGATCACAGTTGTCAGCATCCAGGGGTTTGATAAGAGATGACTGACAGCAACAAAAGGGATTAAGAAATCATTGAGGTGTTGGAAATGTTCACATCATAATTATATTGTTATATGATTATATATATTTTTAAAAAGTAATCAAATTGTGCATTTAAAATTGGTATATTTTTATTATAAATATATGTTTATATAGTTTTTAAAGGGCATTAAGAAATTTTAAGAAAAAAAAAAAAACTCACTAAGTCATAGCATGTAATTTCCTAGAATTCTGTTCTCCATTAGGGCACAGCTCTAGAAAATACCTAGTTTCAGCAGGAAAACACAGGCTATAATACTTAAAATATCATGATGAATATATTTAAAAGAGTGATATCTGAACTATTGATTTGGCCCTATCTCAGAGGTTGTGAAATACATGGATGGATCACCTATTGCCCATGGCCAAATTAAGCCTGTTTTTGTGTGGTCAGTGAGGTAAGAAATATTCATTTTTTTTAAAGTTGTGCAAAAGCAAGCATAGAATATAAGACAGGAACTATATGAAGTCCACATTGTATAAGATAGTTACCATCTGATCTTTTACAGAAAACGTTTGCCTATCCAAGTACTAACAGCAACATTGGAAGCACACTTTATCGAGCCTTTCTTGCCAAGGTGAGATAAATTCTCCTTATTCTAACACACTTAAGTACCAAGCCTGTTACCACTCTTAACTCAGCATTACTCATGGGGTAAAGGGCAGACAGAGTTGGAATAGCAAAACAGATCTCCAGAAAGAATTGCTACAATTTATTTATATCATTGTAAGTATTAGGAAATTTTTTTATTGCCAAGGAGAAAGATTCTAGCTGTGAGTATAGGTATTAAATGTATATCCTCATAAATGTGTATATGTATATATATGTGTGTATATATATATATACACACACACATACATACGTCTGAAATATAATATATACCTGCATTTGGTGTTCTAGTTGGTGCAGGAAGTGAAAATAGAAAAAAAGAAAAAACTTTGCCATTTGATAAGGTCCAAAAATATTAATTTAAGCCCGGAAGGCAAGTTGAAGGTATAGTCAATGAAATAGATTCTGGTCACAATAGGAATGGCCAGGGAGTTTGCAGAACCAAAGTGATAACATTTATTTAACTCATAGCTTTTTTAAGAGAAGAGTATTAAATTCCACAAGAGTCTATGTTGACTTGGCTTTCCTTATTAGGTCTTTAGGAGAGGGTAGAAAGGGAAATGGCTCTGAATTTTATCATCAGAAGTGAAAGAGAAGGACTCAAAATTTTCTATTAACTTCATCAAATCATAAAAATGACAGCACCAATAAATTGATGTAAATCTGTTGAGTCAATGTAGGTCAAAAAATTGATTTACTTATATTTCACTGCAACCATATCCTCAAAGGCATATCTATTTCCTCAAATATATGTTACTAAACATTGAGGTTCAATATATCTGCCTTATTTCATGGTCCAAGGCCATGTGCTCATAACATTTTGATCCATATTCAAACTTCCTAACCTATTCCAGAGATTTTTCTCAGTGGTAAATTAAATACATAATGAAATTCACTTGACCCTTTATCATACTTTATTTTATTTGCATGTGGCTTTTAAAAAATATTGACCCTAACACAAAAGTAGATTAAAAAGTAGCTTCACTCCTAATATTTGAATGCTCAACAGTAAGAATAAAAATGGAGGTCCCATATATGTTTAATGTTTAAAAGTGTAAATTAAACTATCATTCTGTTGAATAATACATCTTCTATCCTCTATCCACCTTGAGAATATCTCCAAAATTGCATAAATGCTGAGATTTGAACTTGCAATTTTTGGCTCTCTTAGAGTTCTAGGCCAGAAACATGTTTGATGATTGGCTTTAAAGGGTATAAGACTTCACTGCATGCATGCTAAATTGCTTTAGTAGTGTCTGACTCTTTGTGACCATATGGACCCTAGCCTGTCAGGTTCCTCTGTTCATGGGATTCTCTAGGAAAGAAATTTGGAAAGGGTTGCCATTCCCTCCTCCAGGAGATCTTCCCTAATTAGGGATCGAAACTGTTTCTGATGTCTCCTGTACTGGCAGGCAGATACTCTACTGCTAGCGCCACCAGAGTCTGAAATGCAGTACTTGGGTGCAATCTCAAAAAATAAAAAACAAAAACAAAGAATGATCTCTGTTCATCTCCAAGTCAAATCATTCACTATCACTGTAATCCAAGTCTATGCCCCAATCACTAATGCCAAAAAAGCTGAAGTAGGAACTTCTAGAAGTAACACCAAAAAAGAATGTCTTCATCATAGGGGACTGGAAATCAAGTAGGAAGTCAAGAGATCCCTGGAGTAACATGCGAGTTTGGCCTTGGAGTACAAAATGAAGCAGGGCAAAGGCTAACAGTTTTGCCAAGAGAACTCACTGGTCATAACAAACACCCTCTTCCAACAACACAAGAGAAGACTCTACACACACATATCACTAGATGTCCAATACCAAAATCAGATTGATTATATTCTTTACAGCCAAAGATAGAGAAGCTCTACACAGTTAGCACAAACAAGACCAGGAGCTGATTGTGGCTCAAATCATGAACTCCTTACTGAAAAATTCAGACTTAAATTGAACAAAGTAGGGAAAGCCACTAAACTATTCATGTATGAACTAAATCAAACCCTTTAGGATTATACAGTATTAGTGACAAATAGATTAAGGGATTAGATCTGATAGACAGATTGCCTGAAGAACTATGGACAGAGGTTCATGACATTGTATGTGATGTAGTGATCAAGGTCATCCCAAAGAAGAAGAAATGCAAAAAGGCAAAATGGTTGTCTGAGAAGGGCTTACAAATAGCTGAGAACAGAAGAAAAGTGAAAGGCAAAGGATAAAAGGAAAAATATATCCATCTGAATGTAGAGCTCCAGAGAATAGCAGGGAGAGATAAGAAAGCCTTCCTCAGTGATCAATGCAAAGAAATAGAGGAAAACAATAGGATGGGAAAGACTAGAGATCTCTTCAAGAAAGTTAGAAGATACCAAGGGAACATTTCATGCAAAGATGGGCTCGATAAAGGACAGAAATGGTATGTACCTAATGGAAGCAGAAGATATTAAGAAGAGGTTGCAAAAATACACAGAAACTATACAAAAAAAGATCTTCATGACCCAGGTAACCATGATGGTGTTATCAGTCACCTAGAGCCAGATATCCTGGAATGTGAAGTCAAATGGGCCTTAGGAAGCATCACTATGAACAAAGCTAATGGAGGTGATAGAATTCCAACTGAGCTATTTCAAATCCTGAAAGATGATTCTGTGAAAGTGCTCTACTCAATATGCTGGCAAATTTGGAAAACCTGCTTAGTTTTCATTCCAATTCCAAAGAAATACATTGTCAAAGAATGTTCAAACTACTGTACAATTGCACTCAACTCACAAGCTAGCAAAGTAATGCTCAAAATCCTCCTAGCTAGGCTTCAACAGTATGTGAATTGAGAACTTCCAGATATTCAAGTGGGATTTAGTAAAGGCAGAGGAACCGGAGATCAAATCACCAAAATCTGTTGAAGCATAGTAAAATCTAGAGAATTCCAGAAAAAAATCTACTTCTGCTACATTGACTAGTCAAAGCCTTTGACTGTGTAGATCACAACAAACTAAGGAAAACTCATAAAGAGATGGGAATTCCACACTAACTTACCTGCCTCCTGAGAAATCTGTATGCATGTCAAGAAGCCACAGTTAGAACTGGACATGTAACAGTGAACTGGTTCCAAATTGGGAGAGGAGTATGACAAGGCTTTGCATTTTCACACAGGTTATTTAACTTATATGCAGAGTACATCATGTGAAATGCCAGTCTGGATGACACACAAGCTGGAACAAGATTACAGGGCCAAATATCAATTAACGTTAGATATGCAGATGACACACTCTTAGGGCAGCAAGTGAAAAGGAACTAAAGAGACTCAGGATGAAAATGAAAGAAGAGAGTGAGGAAGCTGGCTCAATACTCAACATTCAAAAGCAAAGATCCTGGCATCTGTTCCCATCATTTTATGGGAAATAGATGAGGAAACAATGGAAATAGTGATAGACTTTATTTTATTGGGCTCTAAAATCACTGTAGATGGTGACTGCAGCCATGAAATTAAAGACTTTTGGTATTGGAAGAAAAGCTATGATCAACCTAGACAGAATTTTAGAAAGCAGAGACACTGCTTTGGTGACCAAGTTCTGTCTGGTCAAAGCTATGGTTTTTCCAGTAGTCATGTATGGATGTGAGATTTGGACCACAAAGAAAGCTGAACACTGAAGAACTGATGCTTTTGAAATGTGGTGTTGGAGAAGACTCTTGAGAGTCCCTTGGACTGCAAGGAGATCAAACCTGTCAATCCGAAAGAAAATCAATACTGAATATTCATTGGAAGGGCTAACAGTGAAGCTGAAATTCCTATACTTTGGACACGTGATGTGAAGAACTGAGTCCTTAGAAAAGACCCTGATGCTGGGAAATATTGAAGGGAGGAGAAGAAGGGGACAACAGAGGGTGAGATGGATGACATCACTGACTCGATGGGCATGAGTGTGAGCAAGCTCTGGGAGTTGGTGAAGGACACAGAGGCCTGGCATGCTGTAGTCCATGGGATTGCAAAGAGTTGGACATGACTGAGTGACTGAACTGACTGAGCACCAACAAGAGTTCACAGGAGGAAGTGACTGCAGATGTGTTAGAAATAGCAAGAGAACTAGAGTGAGAAGTGTAACTTTAAGATGTGACTGAATTGCTACCATCTCATGAAAAAATTTTAATAGATGAGGAGTTGCATCTTACTGATGAGTAAACAAAGTGGTTTCTTGAGAAAGAAGCTGCTCCTGGTGAAGATGCTGTGAAGACTGTTGAAATGACAACAGAGGATTTAGAATATTACATAAATTTAGTGATAAAGCCTTTTCATGGACATGAGTTTGAGTAAATTCCGGGTGTTGGTGATGGACAGGGAGGCCTGGCGTGCTGCAGAAGATGGGGTCGCAAAGAGTCAGACACTACTGAGAGACTGAACTGACTGACTGAGTGATAAAGCAGCAGCAGTATTTGAGAGCATTAAGTCCAAATTTGAAAGTGGTTCTACCACGGATATGCACTGTATGTAACAGGGAAACTCTATGCTATTCTTTATTTGTTCATGAAATAGTCAACCATCGTGGCAAACTTTACTGTTGTCTTATTTTAAGAAGTTTCCACAGCCATGCCAATCTTTAGCAAACACCATCCTGATCACTCAGCAGTCATCAACTGAGACAAGATCCTCTGCCAGCAAAAGATAATGACCCACTAAAAGCTTAGATGATGGTTAGTTTCTTTTTGGAATAAAGTATTTTTAAGTAAGATATGCACATTATGTTATCAGAAATATTGCTATTGCACACTTTTTAGACTACTGTGCTGTGCTCAGTTGTTCAGTCGTGTCCAACTCTTTGCAACCTTATGGACTGTAGCCCACCAGGCTCCTCTGCCCATGGGGATTCTCCAGGCAAGGACACTGGAGTGGGTTGCCATGCTGTCTGCCAGGGGATCTTCCCAACTCAGGGCTCAAACCCGATCTCCCACATTGCTGGCAGATTCTTTGCCATCTGAGCCACCAGCAAAGTCCAAGAATGCTAGAGTGGGTAGCCTATCCCTTCTCCAGGGGAACTTCCTGACCAAGAAATTGAACCAGGGTCTCTTTCATTACAGGTGGATTCTTTGCCAGCTAAGCTATAGTATAGCATAAACATAACTTTTGTGTGCACTGGGAAACTGAAACCCTTGTGTGACAGACTTTATTACAATATTTGCTGTATTGCGGTAGTCAGGAATGCAACTCACAATATCTCTGAGGTATACCTGTAGTATCTTAGTGTTGATAACAAATTACCACAGGTCAGGTAGCTGAAAGCAGCAGGAATTTATTCTCTCATAATTCTGGAAGTTAAAAATCAGAAATCAAGGGGCTGGCAGGACTATGCTCCCTCTGAAAGTTATTGGGAAGCACACTACTTGATCTCTTTTAATTGTTAGCTCTGGATAAACCTTGGCATTTCATACCTTGTAATTCCATTACTCCCATCTCTGTCTCTATTGTTATCATGACCTTCTTCCTCATATGTATCTCTGTATCCCTTCTCCTCTTATATAGACAACAGGTATTGACTTTATGAGAAGGCAATGGTACCCCACTCCATTACTCTTGCCTGGAAAATCCCATAGACGGAGGAGCCTGGTGGGCTGCAGTCCATGGGGTAGCTAAGAGTCGGATACGACTGAGCAACTTCACTTTCACTTTTCACTTTCATGCATTGGAGAAGGAAATGGCAACTCACTCCAGTATTCTTGCCTGGAGAATCCCAGGGACAGGGGAGCCTGGTGGGCTGCCGTCTATGGGGTCACACAGAGTTGAACATGACTGAAGTGACTTTGCAGCATTGACTTTATGGCACATCTTAATTTAGTATAATTTCATCTTAATACAACTAACTGTATCTGTGAACATTCTGTTTCCAAGTAAGGTCACACTTGACGTTCTGGATAGACATAAATTTTGAGATGACACTATTCAAATAAATATACCTAAGATGTTTCATTTACTTTCTTCCACATTCCTTCTTAAGAATATGCCCTTAACTAATTTTTAGGCCACACTTCTAAGAAATCTGAAATCTAAAATAACTTGATATTATATTATAGTATAGTATAGTATAGTATCATATAGTATATAGGGATATAACTATATACCCCTAATATATAATATATACTTGGTAGAATGAAATATATATATTTAATGATGAAAAGTATACTTTATCTAGAACATGTTGTATAGGAAATTGATAAATATTGATGTGTATAAATAGGAATTGGTAAAGATAAGAAGAAAAAATATACTATATTAACAAGAGCTTTGTAAATTACTCTTCTATATTGTTTAGGGTATGATTTTTCAAAAAAAAAAGTTTATGGAGGGAAATTTGGCTTAAATATTTAAAACTGTGTACTAAGCACCTACTATTTTTTAGGTGGTCAAAACATGCTAGTGGTACAAAACTGACAGAAATTGCTATCCTTAGGAAGCATACATTTTGGCAGAAAAATATATGAAATAATTATACATATATATATAATATATATAATTCATAAAAACTATATGTTCTCTTAATTGCTCTGTCACGTCAGACTCTTTGTGACCCATGGACTGTAGGCCGCCAAGCTCCTCTGTCCACGTAATTCTCCAGGCAAGAATACCGGCATGGGTAGTCATTCCGTTCTCCAGGGGATCTTACCAACCAAGGAGCCAACCTGGATCTCCTGCATTGCAGGCACATTCTTTACCATTTGAGCCACTAGTGTGTGTGTGTGTGTGTGTGTGTGTGTGTATATATATATATATATATATATGTATATATATATTATATATATATATGCATGCATGTATATATATTCTATTGGCTCTGTTTTTCTGGAGAACACTTTATAGCTATTCAAAGACTTATATTTAAAATATGGCATTACATGTAAATTCAATCGCCCTTACAATTTCTTTCAGTTACATGTTTTGCCTAGAAGAGAAATATTTTGAAGAATTTATTACTTGAAGTAGGGGTGGAGATGGAAAGAGGAGAAAGCAAGTGTAAAGCTACTGTATGGAGGGCTGAGATTTGATGAATTATAGTCGTTACATCCTTCAACTTCAAGAACTCCTATAGACTTAGGTAATTTTCAAGACAGTAAGGAATTCAAAATAAAATATCATATTAAAAGGGAGGAAAAATCTCAACTGATCCATATCAATTCTTGAAAATTATTTTGCTTACAATTTTTATGTTCACATTGTTTATAATTATGTTCCATTATACTCACTAAAACAGTTTTTTTTTTTTTTTTGGTGCTTACAAACAACAATGCTAGGTGAAGTTGAAGTGTTATATACTAAATTGTTGAGCCAAGAAAATACTAATTTTAAGTATTTTAATACTAATTTTAATATTAAGTATTTTAATACTAATACTAAGAAAAAGACTACTCACTGACTCCTCAAATCACAAACAAACTGGAATTAAGGAAACAAATCTTAACTGATCATTTCTAAGAATATATCTATAGCTAGCAGAATATGTAACACAAACATAAGAACTCACCATTCTAGCTATTGCAGATACATGATGTGGATATTAAAGGACAAAACAAATCATCTCTTACATGTGTTGATGTCATAATTTATTGCTTAGTTGCTAAGTTACATCTGACTCTTTTTGCAACCCCATGGACTGTAGACTGCCAGGCTCCTCTCTCTGTGGTATTTCTCAGGCAAGAATACTGGAGTAGATTGCCATTTCCTTCTCCAAGAGATCTTCCCAACCCAGGGATTGAACCCACATCTCCTACATTACAGGAAGATTCTTTACCACTGAGTCACCTGGGAAGCCCATTAGTCATAATGGTAAATAGTCATTTTGAAATGTTGAGTTTAGATTTTTCTCTACAAATAGTAACATATATCCTATTCTTTACAAATAGCAACATATATCCTAGTCCTAAGTCTGATCCTCAAATTATTTGTTTTTAGATTTATAACTCATTTCTCCAACAGTTCATTCCTTTAAAAAATATCAATAGTACTTCTAAATGAAAAAAGAAATTGTTATCTGTTATTTTATGTTCAACACCTCCAGCTCATCTGTGCCATGTCAATACGGTAATGGACAAAGAGAAAGATATAGGAGAATTGCTCTAACAAGTCATTTTTACGCTTTTCAAATTATAATAAGATAAACCATTCACAGATCAAAAAGACTCATGATAAACAAGTATGGCAATTGTAGATAACAGAGTGTCTTATTATTGTGATACTCTGTCAAGTAAATGCTTGAAATTAAACCCTTGACCCTGAGAAGAAGATTTAGGGCAGGGATTATGGAGGAAGGAGTGGTAGTTTCAAATCCATTCTTACTGCTATGACATTGATTTTTTATTTGTCTTAAAGTTGAAGTAGCAATGCAATGTTAAAACTATTCTCAGTTTCCAAATAGGAAATATTAATCCTTTATGATAAGAAAACAAATAAAAATAAAATGCATTGGTTTCTTGTGTTATTGGTGTCAAAAATTAAAAAAAAAATGGAATGCTTCAAAAACTTTTGACTTTCAAAAGTTTGGAAGGTCTGTAACTCAAAGAAAACTAAAACAGACCTTCATTTTAATAACATTTTAGTTTCCCATTTTAAACAGCCTCCATTATCACAAAAATTCTCAACTAATAAATGTGTCTAACTTAAATCAGAAATGAAAAGCAATAAACATTTCCTGTTTACCTTATTTTATCTGCTTTGGCCTATGCCATTTTCATTCTAGGAGACTGTACAAGTGTGGAAGCTGAGCAGTTTCAGGTACCTATATGACTACAAGCTTTATTCTAGTATATCAGCTATACTTCCTTACAAGACCAGATAATTCAGAACCCTTGGATCTATAAAAATCATACTATAACATAGAAACCCTCTGAAAGCTTTGCCCCTTATTTTCTAATCACCTTCTGAGCCTGTCTCTGAATCTTGCACTAGGAAAGAAGAAACATAGGTTGTAGTAAATTGCGATCAACACATTTCCTGGTTGGAGCACTAAAAGCCATAGACTTTCATTGCCTATTCAATCAAGAGAGGTGTCTGAGATTTAACGAAGAAGTGAAAAGCGGCTATTTTTTCAAACCAAACAAAAGGGTGTGTTGATCATTCACTCTTGCTTCTTAGGAAAAACAGACCAAAAAAAAAAAAAAAAGAAGGAAAAAAGAAAGCAAAAGCAATATATGTATGTATATATACATATGGTTGGTGGTGGTGGTTTAGGCACTAAGTTGTGCCCAACTCTTGCTACCCCATGGACAGAGGAGCCTGACAGGCTACAGTCCATGGGATTCTTCAGGCAAGAATACTGGAGTGGGCTACCGTTTCCTTCTCTATATATGTATGTGTGTGTGTATATATATATATATATATATATATATATATCAGATCAGTCACTCAGTCGTGTCCGACTTTTTGTGACCCCATGAATCACAGCATGCCAGGCCTCCCTGTCCATCACCAACTCCTGGAGTTCACTCAGACTCATGTCCATTGAGTAAGTGATGCCATCCAGCCGTCTCATCCTCTGTCGTCCCCTTCTCCTCCTGCCCCCAATCCCTCCCAGCATCAGAGTCTTTTCCAATGAGTCAACTCTTCACATGAGGTGGCCAAAGTACTGGAGTTTCAGCTTTAGCATCATTCCTTCCAAAGAAATCCCAGGGCTGATCTCCTTCAGAATGGACTGGTTAGATCTCCTTGCAGTCCAAGGGACTCTCAGGAGTCTTCTCCAATACCACAGTTCAAAAGCATCAATTCTTCGGTGTTCAGCCTTCTTCACAGTCCAACTCTCACATCCAAACGTGACCACAGGAAAAACCATAGCCTTGACTAGATGGACCTTTGTTGGCAAAGTAATGTCTCTGCTTTTGAATATGCTATCTAGGTTGGTCATAACTTTCCTTCCAAGGAGTTAGCGTCTTTTAATTTCATGACTGCAGTCACCATCTGTAGTGATTTTGGAGCCCAGAAAAATAAAGTCTGACACTGTTTCCACTGTTTCCCCATCTATTTCCCATGAAGTGATGGGACCGGATGCCATGATCTTCGTTTTCTGAATGTTGAGTTTTAAGCCAACTTTTTCACTCGTTTTCCTGTCATTTGGAATTACAGATTTTAAATTAATTCTTTATATATAAATTCTGTACTATTAGCTTCTATCATTTTGGCTAAATGATAGGCATTTAGGCTTGAGAAAGTAGTCAGCTTAATTGAGGGCAGGAGTAAACAAATGATCCTTGGCAATTCTGTAAAAATGTCATTAGACTGAACAAGTGGTTAATTTTCAGAGGTGACTAATAGCACACTTTTCACTGTGGATAAATTGTTATTGATGGTAATGGTAAGAAAAGCAAACATCAAGCAGAAGGCTTGGCTTTGTTTTAAAATCACTTTGATTTAAAACTTGGGCAGCATGATTGCAGTTCTGCTTTTATATAAATCCTTTTTTGAATAGCTAATAGCAATACAAAGAACTTTTCAGAAACTTTAACCAGTGTAATGTAGTTGATATATAACCTACTTTTATACTGATATAAATAGATCTACATATGTGTGTATACATTTACATAATAAAATCACCAATATGAAGAAACTATCAAGATCAAAACTAAATGTGATACTACATGTAGAAATTGAGTCTTTAAGAAAATAAAACAATATTACTTGATGATATCAGGCACAAGAAACTCAGTGGCAGGAATAATGTGAAAATGACTGTATTGACCTTTTAAAGACTAGTAATGATATATTTCTTCTGAAGGCAAAAGAATATTACATTTAAAAATTTTACCATTAAGAGGACATTATTGTAATGACATCTGTGTTGGTGGCACATAGCCTACCCCATTTTATGTTTAACAGGAACACCATGGCATCATCTGTACAATCAATAAGCATGATGGAGTGGTTAATTGTTGCAGCATTGAAGCATGAATGCTGTCTGATTAACAGAATTGAAACTGGTCCAGTCATATTCTATTGCATGCATCTTTTCACTTATTTTGCATATGCAGTTGTGGTCACTGAAGTGCAGTTTCTCCCTGGCACACTGTAGTATTTCCTGTCCACCTGCTGCCTCTTGACTTCTATGTCAGGATGTTGTGAGTGCAATTCGCTTTTTGCTCAGAAGCATGGTTATTAGGGTCTATTGTCTAACTGAGATTCTGCTATAAAGAGAAATTGAAAAATATCCCAACCCTCTTGCCCTAAAGAATAGGTAGAAACAATAATAAAAATGTATTTGTCAATTGCCCTTGAGTTACACCTTATATTCTGACAATGTTATATACACAGGACTTCCATTCCACTTCAATTCCACTTCATTAATTGTCTGGCTTAACTCTTTGCTCTCATTTTTCAGTATCTACAGAAAATAAACTTATGAGGGATAAATAAATGGACATGAAGATAAATGTATGTTCCTACTTTTGTCATAACCAATGCTGCAACATCGCTTTAAATATATCAATCAATTTGTTTTTTTTTTTTTTGGTTTGTTTTAGATGTCAGTTCAAGTTTTTTTATACCTTCTACTCCTTTTTCAAAGGATTAAGCAACTGTTTTTGTGTGTGTGGAAATAATATGTTAAGATATTATACAAAATTATTGATTTATCATTATGAAACAGTACCAGAAGTCTTGTGTTGTGACTCTGAAAATCATTCAAGTTTGACTAGAACAGGTTACTGATCCTTTTAGGCCTTCATTTCTTATATGAATTAGAATAGAATGAATACATGCTTATAAAAACTCATTAATTCTGATATTTCTGTAGTTCCATTTATGGTTTATTCCTTGGTCAGTGTAATTGCACATGTAGATTCATTTTGGAACCAAATATATTTATTTATATCAATAACTAAAGAAATGATACAGATAACATAACACATACTAATAGGGCTTTTTCCCTATGCAATTAATTTTCTATTTATAAATGTCCTTGAGATATAATGAGTATAAACAATAGTGCAAGTATTTTAGATATCATGAAGGTTTTAAGGTGGCAAAAACAAGAAAATCCTTTCTTTACAGAATATTCTTCAAATCCTAAAATTATGAGTAAAATTCAACCTTGTATAATTATCTTTTCTGTTCTGTAAACATTATGGGATAATATGTTTATATTTTAAAAAGTATAAATATCTGCATGTAAAGTCACCTTTGACTGAGGGTAGACAGAGTTATTTACATTAACCATCTATTTAAAAAATCAAATAGCTTATTTCAATATATATCCAGCATTTATCCTCTAACAGAATTCTTTTTCTTGCCTCTCAGCCATCTCACTACTTCATATTCTTGCCACTTGCTAACTATACAAATATTTAAGTAATTATATATTGCTTTATTGAATCAAAAAAACATAGACTCCAGAACAACTGAACTTGCTTGACTCTTCAAAATGGTTTGAATTTTCAATCTAAAATGTGATCTTAGTTAATTTAATCATTAAACTAATTTGCTTATCTATAGGAAAAGGAGTATGTCAAGGCTGCATATTGTCACCCTGCTTATTTAACTTATATGTAGAGTACATCCGGAGAAGGCAATGGCAACCCACTCCAGTACTCTTGTGTGGAAAATCCATGGACAGAGGAGCCTGGTAGGCTACAGTCCATAGGGTCACTAGGAGTCGGAAACAACTGAGAGACTTCACTTTCACTTTTCAGTTTCATGCATTGGAGAAGGAAATGGCAACCCACTCCAGTGTTCTTGCCTGGAGAACCCCAGGGACGGGGGAGCCTGGTGGGCTGCTGTCTCTGAGGTCGCACAGAGTTGGACATGACTGAAGCGACTTAGCAGCAGCAGCAGCAGCAGAGTACATCATGAGAAATGCTGGGCTGGAAGAAGCACAAGCTGGAATCTAGATTGCCGGGAGAAATATCAATAACCTCAGATATGCAGATGACACCAGGCTTATGGCAGAAAGTGAAGAAGAACTAAAGAGCCTCTTGATGAAAGTAAACAGGAGAGTGAAAACGTTGGCTTAAAACTCAACATTCAGAAAACTAAGATCATGGCATCTGGTCCCATCACTTCATGGCAAATAGATGGAGAAACAGTGGAAACAGTGGCTGACTTTATTTTTCTGGGCTCCAAAATCACTGCAGATGGTGATTGCAGCTATGAAATTAAAAGATGCTTACTCCTTGGAAGGAAAGTTACAACCAACCTAGACAACATATTCAAAAGCAGAGACATTACTTTGCCAACGACGGTCCATCTAGTCAAGGCTATGGTTTTTCCATTGGTCATGTATGGATGTGAGAGTTGGGCTATAAAGAAAGCTGAGTGCTGAAGAATGATGCTTTTGAACTGTGGTTCTGGAGAAGACTCTTGAGAGTCCCTTGGACTGCAAGGAGATCCAACCAGTGCATCCTGAAGGAGATCAGCCCTGGGAGAGGGCTGATGTTTAAGCTGAAACTCCAATACTTTGGCCACCTTATGTGAAGAGCTGACTCATTTGAAAAGACACTGATGCTGGGAGGGATTGGGGGCAAGAGGAGAAGGGGACAACAGAGGATGAGATGGCTGGATGGCATCACCAACTCGAAGGACATGAATTTGGGTAAACTCCAAGTGTTGGTGATGGACAGGGAGGCCTGGTGTGCTGCGGTTCTTGGGGTCACAAACAGTTGGGCATGACTGAGTGACTGAACTGAACAAATGGGTAGTACTGCCTGCTTCAAAAATTTAAGATAATAGAATATTACTTGAAATGGATGCAGTAAAAGATACCTAAAATTCACTTAAAACGTTTCAAATGATTGTGTATACTAACAATAATATAGTGAGTTATATTTTTGAATATATTTGTTTACTATTAACGATCAATACACTGATCTAATAAAGCACAAATGGTCATCACTTTCAGGCCAAATCACTCATACATATCTCTTGATTCTTCCCTGTTTTCTTAATTCCTACTGCCATTGACTTACCAGGTTATCTTTATTCCATACTGAAATGTAGCAGGACTCTATGGTACTTGTCCCCCAAGTCCTCTGCCTCCCTTTTGTCTGTGGAAAAACTTTAGCCCAATAATATTTTAATCTCACTTAAGAAATGAGAACATGCAGAAAAAAAGCAAAACGAAAGAAACCAAACAGTAATAATGTAGTCATTAAGTATAGTCAAGACCTTAGTTCCTTCTCAAGGGCTATAGATAATATTTGGAGCCTTATCTTTTAAGCTGTCTTACAGATACTGAATGAGAATGCAATGGCACCAACTCCAGTACTCTTGCCTGGAAAATCCCATGGATGGAGGAGCTGGTAGGCTGCAGTCCATGAGGTCACTAAGAGTTGGACATAACTGAATGACTTCACTTTCACTTTTTACTTTCATGCATTGGAGAAGGAAATGGCAGCCCACTCCAGTGTTCTTGCCTGGAGAATCCCAGGGATGGGGGGCCTGGTGGGCTGCCATCTATGGGGTCGCACAGAGTCAGACATGACTGAAGCGACTTAGCATTTAGCATAGATACTGAAACTCGTACCAGGTGGACAAAGTTAACAATGAGATGACCAGACTATAGCCATGACATAAGCTGCTACAATTCTAAGAATTGGCCTAAGGATGTGGGAACAAACTGATCCTTGAAATGAAGATTATCTACACTTAAAACAACCAAGATGGCATTGATCAGACCATCAAGGACCAAGTTCAAGATGAATGTCAGAATTGACTGTGCTGTCTCTGCATTTAGATCTCTCCCTCAGCCTGTAAAAGCTCTTGCCCACTGATTGTCAGTTGTGGTGGTAGAGTTGCTTTTGGACAGGAGCTCACCCTTTCCTCAGGTTGCTGGCATCCAAAATAGAGCGAACTTTCCATTTCACCTATCTGGTCCCCTTATTGGCTTTTGAGTGGTAAGCAACTGAATCCCATCTTTGGTTACAAAACCACAACTATTTTAATAAATGTATTAAATGTATCTCTTCATTATTCTCTGGTCTATTTTCTCTTTTAATTTTATAATATTCCATTGGGTTATGACTCTAGTCATAACTTTCTCAATTTTTGCAGTCTCTAACATAGTTGCTACTGACTGAAAGGTAAAGAATGAGTCTCTTTGCAGAGTGTGAAATATCTTTGCAAACTTTCTAATCTCAGTTTCTGTCACTGTCATGACTCAGGTTTGCTATGATCTACTTGTGTGGGTGATTAGTCACTCAGTCATGGCCAACTATTTGCTACACCATGGAGTGTAGCCCACCAGGCTACTCTGTCCATGGGATTTCTCAGGCAAAAATACTGGAGTAGGTTGCTATTTCCTTCTACACAGGATCTTCCCAACCCAGGATCAAACCTGCATCTCTCGCATCTCTGGCACTGGCAAGCGGATTCTTTACCATGGTGCCAACCAGGAAGTCCCAAAAAACTTATGGTAATACTCAAAACTTTTTGGCCAGTCCAATATTTGTACTAAATTTCTGCCTTATCAAATTTAAGATTCATGAAATAGTTCTCAAGGAGAAATATTTGAACATTAAAAAAAAAAAGATTAAAATATCAAGAGATCTGAATAGAATACAAAATCAAATTTGAATTGAATCTTAACAGTGTGACTTTGAAGCATTATATTATATTTAATATAATATATTGAAGTATTATATATAACTTGAAGTATTATGGCCAACCTAGACAGCATATTAAAAAGCAGAGACATTACTTTGCCAACACAGGTCTGTCTAGTCAAGGCTATGGTTTTTCCAATATGTATGGATGTGAGAGTTGGACTATAAAGAAAGCTGAGCACCAAAGAATTGATGCTTGTGAATTGTGGTGTTGGAGGAGACTTGCGAGTCCCTTGGATTGCAAGGAGATCCAACCAGTCCATCCTAAAAGAAATCAGTCCTGAATATTCATTGGAAGGATTGACGTTGAAGCTGAAACTCCAATACTTTGGCCACCTGATGCAAAAAGCTGACTCATTGGAAAAGATTCTGATGCTGGGAAAGATTGAAATCAGGAGGAGAAGGGGATGACAGAGGATGAGATGGCTGGATGGTATCACCAACTCAATGGACATGAGCTTAAGCAAGCTTCGGGAGTTGGTGATGGACAGGGAGGCCTGGAGTGCTGCAGTCCATGGGGTCACAAAGAGTCGGACACACTGAGCGACTGAACTGAACTGAACTGTTCTATATATATATATATATATATATATATATATATATATATGTGAGTATTTATTATATATATATATATAAGTATATATATTTTATAGTTGGTTTCCAGTTCTGCTTAAAAGGAGCTTAGAAGTCATCATCATATCCTAACAACAAGTAAAAAACTGAACAGAATGAAAAATCAACAGTTATTCTTGGATCCATAAGATAAAGGAGCACAGAGGACAAATTGCTTACCCCCTGAATTGAAAAGAAACAGATAAATACCTGGAGTTATGACTCACCAGAGCTGACACAAACGACTGTACCTGCTGGAAGAACCGACACTGTGTTAGGAAAATCTGGACTGAAACTGACAAATTGCTGGAGGTTCAGTGTGGATAGCTTTGAAATTTAAAAACAACAGGGGTCTCAGCCTAGGGGAGCCCAACATTATTGTGAAATTTGCCACTCGGAGGTCATCTAGGTTCTCACACTAAATATCAGAGAACAACTCCTGTTTCCAGCTGGAGAAAAGGAAAAGGAACCATTTTGAAATACTTCAGAGCT
The DNA here is from genome assembly GCF_003369695.1 of Bos indicus x Bos taurus. NCBI lineage: Eukaryota > Metazoa > Chordata > Mammalia > Artiodactyla > Bovidae > Bos > Bos indicus x Bos taurus. The sequence goes on along the minus strand of NC_040076.1, from coordinate 13,507,391 downwards.
CTGTGTTCTTCTTCATAAGGCCTGTCCTCTGGAGAAACTAGTGATACAGAGCCTCACCTGCTGGGGTTTAATCAAAGCTGCCTGATTGCATGTTAATTCATTTCAGTTGTGTATGACTCTTTGTGACCCTGGGCTTTCCTAATAGCTCAGTTGTTAAAGAATCCACCTGCAATGCAGGAGACTCGGGTTCAATTCCTGGGTCGGGAAGATCTGCTGGAGAAAGGATAGGCTACCAACTCCAGTATTCTTGGGCTTCCCCTGTGGCTCAGTTGGTAAAGAATCCGCCTGCAATGTGGGAGACCTGGGTTCAATCTCTGGGTTTGGAAGATCCCCTGGAGAAGGAAAAGGCTACCCACTCCAGTATTCTGGCCTGGAGAACTCCATGGACTGTATAGTCCATGGGGTTGCAAAGAGTTGGACATGACTGAGCTACTTTCACTTTCACTCTTTGTGACCCTATGAAACATAGTGCACCAGGCTCCTCTGTCCATGGTATAATTCAGTCAAGAAAACGAGTGGGTTGCTATGTCCTTCTCCAGGGGATCTTCCCAACCCAGGGATCAAACCCGTGTCTCTTAGTCTCCTGCATTGGCAGGCAGTTTCTTTATCACCTGAGCCATCTGGGAACCCTTAATCAGACCTGATGTTTCATTAGGGGAAAGGGTAGTACACAACGTAAGCATATTGTAGCCATCCTGTCCCACTAAAGCAAGAGGAGGAAAAAAAAAAAACAAAAACTGAGAAACACCTATCAAATTCAGCTGTCAGCTCACTAAAACACCTGGACCTATTTGTAGGACTACACAACACTCCACCTCCACCACATCTCACTGCCATTTCACGAAAGATTTATTTGCAGCAGCTCCTTTTACCCAATATATCATGCCCAGGCTTAAAGAAAAAACTATAAGCCATGCCAAAGGCAAAAAGTGCAATTTGAGAAGAAAGAACAAGCATCAGAACCAAATATAGCAGAGAAATTAAAAATATCAGAAAGTTATCAGGGATGAAAGGGACATTTGCATGTGTTCTAAATTGCTTCAAGTGTGTCCAGCTCTGTGCAACCCTGTGGATTGTAGCCTGCCAGTCTCCTCTGTCCATGAGATTCTCCAGGCAAGAATACTGGAGTGTGTTTCCATGCCCTTCTCCAGAGGATCTTCCCAACCCAGTACTGAACCCGAGTCTCATATTGGTGGGTAGATTCTTTACCAATGAGCCACCTGGGACGCCCAACTTCCAGCCTTAGTCTGCATGAAATACATACTGTGACCCCCTCTATAAGCTAAATGCTATTCTCTTTTGGGGATAACAATTTTACTCATTCATTCTCATCCCCTTTCCTGCTCTGTCAATCAGCAAGCAGCAATGAGAGTCCAAGCTAGGATCCCCATCCATCCTCTCTGCCTACATCGTACACTGCCCCTGAGAATACCTGGATGCCTCCACTATCCTCAGAGTAGCATTCACATTCCATCACTCTCCCCTGTGGTGGTTTGTGGGTGACTCAGTGTTTGAATATTATTATTATAAATCAGTAAAAAGAGAAAAGGGCAAGGGTGAAAGGGTATAAAACCTAAAAAGGGCTATGTCTAGCCTAACAGTCTATATAGCATGTGGGACAGGTAATGCAGTTAGAAGCAAAGAGATTAAGATTAAGGTGGTTACAGTGATCCAAGGGTACAGATAGAGGAATGTCAGTTCGAATTCTATAACAAAATGTTCAGCCTAGGTGGTTTATAAAAAACAGAAATATATTTCTCAAAATTCTAGATGCCAGAAAGCCCATTTCCTAGACAGCTGTCTTTTCACTGTTAGCCTCACATGGCAGAAGTGATAAGGGAGATCCCTTGATCCTCTTTTCTAAGAGCACTAACCCCATTCATGGGGCTTCTCTGGTGACTAAGTGGCAAGGAATCTGCTGCCAATGCAAGAGATACAAGTTCAATCCTTGGGTTAGAACAATCCCCTGTAGAAGGAAATGACAACCCATTCCATTATTTTTGCCTTGGAAATCTCACGGACAGTGAAGCTTGGTGGGCTACAGTCCATGGAGTTGCAAAAGTGTCCGACATGACTTAGTGGTTAAACAACAACAACAATCTCATTCATGAGGGGTCTGCCCTCGTGACCTAATCACCTCCAAGCCTCCACTTCCTAATACCTTCACATTGGTGATTGAGTTTCAGCATATGAATTTTGGGTGACACAAACAGGGAGGAAAAAAGATATCTAAAAGTTTGTTAGCAATCTATTTGGAAAAACAAAACTACTTATGGTCAAAGTATATTTAAATAATCACTAGTCAAATACAGGAAATCAGTCCTGAATATTCACTGGAAGGACTGACGCTGATGCTGAAATTCTAATACTTTGGCCACCTGATGCGAAGAACTGACTCATTGGAAAGGACCCTGATCCTGGGAAAGTTTGAAGGCAGGAAGAGAAGGGGATAAGAGAAGATGAGATGGTTGGATGACATCACCGACCTGATGGACAAGAGTTTGAGCATGCTGTGGGAGTTGGTGATGGACAGGGAAGCCTGCTATGCAGCAATCCATGGGGTCACAAAGAGTCAGACACGACTGAGCTACTGAACTGAACTGAATTAAGTCAAATGCATTTTAAAATTCATTTATAGTTATTGAATTCTTACCTCTCAGTATATATCTTATACTCTGCATTTACTTTATAAATTTGTGTCATTTCAATTTTTAATAATAAAAATGTCATCAATTATTGGGAAGAAATCTAAAAAGAAAAGACAATAAACTTGACTTCTACATCTCACTGCTTTTTGTCAGTTTATTCTCATTATCATTGGTTCATATGCATTTTTGGAATAAGGTACTCTGTTTTCCACTGAACCTCAACTGCCATATAAACTTTATACTGTAAAATAAAGCATAATGCCTGAAGATCCTGTGCATTTTGATATCATGACTTCAAAAGAATTCAATATGACACTGTCATTAAGACTTAAAGACATAATTAAGAAGCAAGCACTAAATCTCTGGCAAAGAAGGAACAATTATTCACTTCATCTTTCTAGCATGCTTCAGATAATTCTATAAAAAATAGGATAGACAAACTAATTGCTAAAAAGAAAGTGAATTTCATATTTATGTATATAAAAATGATTATATTTGAATATATAATCTACTTTCAAAAACTGACATTGGAGAACTATAGTCCCATGTTTTCAACACAAAGTATGGCATTTTAGGGTTTCCTGGGTAGTTCAGCTGGTAAAGAATCTGCCTGCAATGCAGGAGACCTGGGTTTGATCCCTGGGTTGGGAAGATCCCCTGGAGAATGGAATGGCAACCCACTCTAGTATTCTTGCCTGGAGAATCCCCATTGATAGAGGAGCCTGGCAGGCAACAGTCCATGGGTTGCAAAGAGTTAGACATGACTGAATGACTAAGCACAGCAAAACAACACCAAATTATTATTTTTACAATAATGAATAAAAAGTAAGCATTATTCAGTTACATTTTTAAGGTAAATATATTATTGGACTTAATTTCTTCCAATTTTTTCTAGTCTTATTGGGAAAAGTTTGCATCAGCAAATAATGATATAAATAGAATTGCTAAGTTATTGGGCAAGGAAATGGCAACCTGCTTCACTATTTTAGACCGAAGGGCCTGGCGGGCTACAGTGCATAGGGTGACAAAAGAGTCAGACATGACTTAGCGAACTAAACAACGATGTTAAATTATTGGTCTCTTAGTTCTACCACATTCTACTGAATTATGCTGCTTAAGTATTTAGTTTAGCATCTTAGCGTTTTTCTCAGACTCATTCAGCTATAGTTCTTGAAAATATCTGTGTAGCTGCTTTCCTGTTCATTTGTGCAATTAGAACATTGACTCCTGCCTAAGGAAACTTTGTATAATTATAAAATTTGAATTATTTAGTTTTAATTAATTCATTACACTTTTATAAATGGTCAGCTACGGAATTAAATTCTGGATAATATTAACTATAACTTAGAATTACTTCCAATAAGGTTTCCATAATGGGACACACTGTTGTTTCTACAGGGGAAAAGGGACTATTAATTGCTGGCAGCCTAGGTGTTAATTTCGTTTTTTTTAAAGAATTTTGAAGAGGAAAGACAGAAATTAATTCAAATCCCTGGGCTAAATTTTCTGATTTTGTATGGCTGCTAAGAAACCACAACTTCATAGCACTGCAAATTATAATTTCCTACATATTTGCCTTAAATTCTCTCCTACATTTGGTATTTCCAGATTGAAAAATATGTAATGATTTAGTGAATAACAACAATAATAATAAACATTGCTGCTGATCAATTAGAAAATATTCTAGGACTTCCTTTTTGACTCAGAATCCACCTGCTAATGCAGAAGTCACAGGTTCAAACCTGATTTTGGAAGATCCCACATGCTGTGGAGAAACTAAGCCCATGTACCACAATTACTGAGCCTGTGCTCTAGAGCCTGGAAGCCACAACTACTGCAGCCTGTGCACCTAGAGCCTACAGCCCATGCTGCACAAAAAGAGAAGCCACTGCAGTGAGAAGCCTGGGCACCTCCATGAAGAGTAGCCCCTGCGTGCCGCAAATAGGGAAGTCCATGCAGCAACAATGACCCAGCATGGCCAAAAATAAATAAAGATTTTTAAAAGAACTTATTCTTGAGCTTTAACTTTAACAGCTATTGTATGCTGATATTTTTAGTATTGTGTGTGTGTTAGTCAGTCTGCTGCTGCTGTTGCTGCTGCTGCTAAATCACTTCAGTTGTGTCCAACTCCGTGCGACCCCATAGACAGCAGTCCACCAGGCTCCCCCGTCCCTGGGGTTCTCCAGGCAAGAACACTGGAGTGGGTTGCCATTTCCTTCTCCAATGCATAAAAGTGAAAAGTGAAAGTGACGTCGCTCACTGATGTCCGACTCTAGCGACCCCATGGACTGTAGCCTGCCAGGCTCCTTTGTCCATGGGATTCTCCAGGCAAGACTTTGCCATTTCCTTTGATTTTGTATTATGTAGATGAGGAGATGGTGACTCTGCAAAGCATTACTCTCAAGAAACCAGGTTTTAATATAGAATTTGATTTAATAAAAGTTTTAGGAAAAGAGTATGATCTTTAAAAAAAAAAAATCTATATAGCATATGGTGAGTTTTCTAGCACATTGAAAGGGCTAAGAATGCTCATTTACAACTCAGTTTATTAATAACAGCATAAGAAAAACCAGAAACTAAACTGCTGAAACTGTTACTGTGTTCATAGAGAAGAGACCATGACAAATGGCAGTGTTCATGAAAATCATACAAAATAGTACTATTAGAGAAGGGTACCCTCCGGAGTGAAAGTGGGCAGGTCCATTGCTGTGAATCTTAGGAGTACTTAAAGGAACATGTTGAGGAGAATGTCCCTTATTAAATATCAAAGTTTTAGGATAGGATTAAAGGAATAAGAGTTAAGCAGTTTGTCATTTTAACAAAACCTCTCCAGCTGCTGTTGGGGTTGGGCAGGGTTGGTGTAGTAGTGTTTTAAGAAATAGGCAGCACAGAGCAAAATTTTTTTTCATGTGAATCTTGCGTTAGTCCTACACATCAAAAATATTAAAATATGCTACAATATATTGAGAAAACTATTTCTCTTTATATGCCTAATTGATAACATTATAACTGATTTTTAAAGACAAATGACGGAACTGGTGTTTGTCACTTATTATAGTCCAGGGCCTGCAATGGGTCCATAAATGAGTGCCTTTAATTCTAATTTTGAGAGTGCTACTATTATTCTAAGTTTAGGATGAGATAACTAAAAATCAGAATGGTGTAGGAAAATTTTCCAAGTCTAATATTGAAGGATTCAAAAACAAACCCAGATAGTACCAAGTAATTCTGTTTCCAATATGATTCAAACATTGAAGAACAAAGAGTACAGTTAACAGATAAAACATTTCTTGAAGACACAGTCAGGGACATGACAGAAACAACCTACTGAATTGTTCTCAAATGACACTCAAACAGGTACTGCATGTAAGTGGCATGTATGGGTTGGTGGGCGAGTACAAGGGGGTGGTTCATGAGCAGTGGACATCTTGTGCTAAGTCAATTTGGTTGAGTGCAACTCTGCAACCCCATGGACTATAGCTGGCCAGGCTCCTCTGTCCAGGGGATTCTCCAGGCCAGAAGACTGCAATGGGTTGCTAGTGCCCTCCTCCAGGAGGTCTTCCTGACCCAGGGATCAAACCCATCTCTTCTTAAGTCTCCTGCATTGGCAAGCAGATTCTTTACCAGTAGCAGCACTTGGGAAATCAAAGCTGGGCTCATCTGGGATATCATATGCATATCCCTGGTAGCTCAGATGGGAAAGAATTTGCTTGCAATGCAGGAGACCCAGGTTCAATCCCTGGGTCAGGAAGATCCCCTGGTGAAGGGAATGGTAATCCACTTTAATATTCTTGCTTAGAGAATTCAATGGTTAGACCATAGTGCTGCAAAGAGTCAGACATGACTCAGGGGCTAACACAGCAACATGCATAGAATACTTTTTTCTAGACCATATAAATAGTAGTTTTAATCCAACTCAGAAATGTATGTTAAAAGACCATAAAACTTAATTTACTTGTGCAAAATACTTCATGAATACACAGAATTTTCTCCAAGTTTTCTCGCCATTTCATAGAATATCTGTTATCACTAAAGTGCAATGAAAAGAAAAAAAAAAAAAAAAAACAATAATTCAGTATCCTCACACTAAACACTCCAGGCACTTAAAAATTTTAACAGCTTAGAATTAATGCTTCTAATGTAACATGGTCAGCACATAAATGTTTAATCTCACTTCTGTAAACTTCAGAGTTAGCATATATTGTGGTAAGAGTTCAATAGCATTAGCACATATAGAGGTAAAGCCCATTTAGTTCATTTTAGCCAGTGCTTTCAGCCTCCAAAACTCTTAACAGAACTATTTTATGGAGGATTCCTACCTAGTCATCTTCTCCCTTTAAAATTTCCTTCACTGTTTTTGTTTAGTCACTGACTTGTATCCTAGTCTTTTGCGACCCCGTGGACTGAAACCTGCCAAGCTCCTCAGTCCATGAAATTTCTCAAGCAAGAATACTGGAGTGAGTTGTCATTTCCTTCTCCAGGGGATCATCTCAACCCAGGGATCGAACCTGTGTCTCCTGCATTGGTAGGTAGGTTTTAAGCCACTGAGCGACTTTGGAAGCCCCAAATGTTCCTATTCAACTGCTAATGGATGCGACAAGACTTTTTTGTTTATTTGGATTTTTAGGACAAGAAGGTGAGCAAAGTAGAAGGAGAATGGGCAGAACTAATTCCTAAAATGCTTACTCAATCCTTGAACAATCTATCAACTGCATGTACACTTGGACCATGTATTGCTATAGAGATGGATAAAAAGTCATTTCTTATGAAGAAATGAAGCTGTCTTCCACTGAACACTGCATAGCTAAATCAAAAATTCAAATGTCAGTAGACACTGTGTCTTGACACTTACTTTACAGTGTCACTGTCCCTTCACCTTGCTGAAAGGTTTTGGCACTTCAAAATCAGAGGACTCAATTGTCATCTTTGGGTGAGACTGCCTTCACATGAATCTTCAAGAAGCCAGTTTAAGATCCTTTAAACTCCCAGAGTAGAAAATAATATCAGAACTTAGATGATGTCTCAGATATCTTTTATGCAGATAGGTGTCAAATGTCTAAAACAACACAAGATGCTTATTTGAACATGAGTAATTTAACAAAAAGGGGAAGTAGAACTAGGATATTATTTTTTGTACTTTCCTCTGGCTCTTTTGAAATAGAGCATTAAAAGCTTGTGCTAACGATATGGGCTTTGATTTTGACACTTACCAGTCATCTATAGTTTGCATTTGAAAAAAAAAAATGCAAAAGCAAACACTGTTAGGGAAACCTATTTCTTTAAATCATCTAAGAGTAATTTATGCCTGTGAGAAGACAGTGTGTCAGCAAAAGTGTTAGGTTTATGATTAAAAGACGTGTGCAGTTTAATAAGGTTTGCAGGTCAGTGAACTGGCTTCAGGATTTCAGGCAGGAAGGAAAACAGATTCAAAACAGCTGAACATAAAAGACTGCAATAACGAAAAAATGAAAACCATGAGGAAGAAAATGAAAAGACTAAAACCAAATTGCTCCCTCAAATATGGAACCGAATATCAGATAATGGTCACATACAATGTATTTCCAATAAAATATGAAATAGCAAGTGAAGATTTATAATTGCCACACAGCACCTACTAAGTCGCACCTGGTGGGTTTTCTTAGACTATCAGAAAATACATGGGTCTGTAATTCAGATTTACTAGCCTGTTTTTAATGATACATTCCCAAGTTTGTGCAATTATCAATAAAGGAAAAGCAGAAGTAATCAAATTTGTGATTTTTTTATGTTTCACTTTTTAGTGAATAACTTTTAAACTGTTCACAATAATAGTATAAAAATACTATAACAATAATAGGTACAACTTACTCTGTGCTAGACACATTGTTCAATTGTCCAAATATAAATGTAAATATGAGAAAGAAAATTAATATCAATATGTTTAGATAAATTATAGGTGAACAAATAGACATTAATACATGAGATAAAATAAGAATAATAAAAAATGGGCATTCAAATCTACCTTTCTTTTTTTTTACTTAATTTTCTATAATGAACCTAGACTTAACTCATCCTACTAGCTCAGTTGGTAAAGAATCTGGAGACCCCGTTTTAATTCCTGGGTTGGGAAGATTCTCTGAAGAAGGAATGGGCTACCCACTCCAGCGTTCTTGGATTTCCCTCATGTCTCAGCTGGTAAAGAATCCACCCGCAATGCAGTAGACCGGGGTTTGATCCCTGGGTTGGGAAGACCCCTGGAGAAGGGGATCTTGCCCACTCCAGTATTCTGGCCTGGAGAATTCTGTGGACTGTATAGTCTGTGGGGTCACAAAGAGTCAGACACAACTGAGTGACGTTCATTTTCACTTTCAGACTTAACTCTAAATTTCTGCATTCCCAGACTGGAATTACGATTATGTCTCAAGGTTTTTCAGTGTGCAGGAAAAAAAAAAAAAAAAAAGCCCACTGGTGCTTTGTCATCTAAATGGTCTGCTTATCTCTGTTTTTATTAATGGCTCCCAGGTTTGAAGTCTGATGATTCTGCTAATTTCAATGTCACTCTCAGAACAGAGAAAGCTTGCTAGCCCTGGGCATTAATATATTAAATCTTGACCTTCCCTAAGGACCTTTTTCTGTTTTTTCTTATGAAGACCTTTCTTCAAAGAAAATAATATTGCTTCAGAATTTGAAGAGTTCTTCAGAATTCTCCTCAATGGTTCATGAAAAAATTGCTCCTCATTTTTAACCAATTCTATTTTCTATTTGCTTTCCTTCATAATGTGTTACAATAAAATCTCTAAAGAGTTTAAAATACCATAAGAGATATTAGAGGCTTTTGACTTTAAAGAGCATTTTCTACAACAAATAATGAAAAATAATGTAAAGAACAATACTAATATTTTAAACTATCTTGGAGAGGTTAGAGGTATAATCACTTTAATTCAATGTCATATGTCAAGAATTATTTTGCCAAATATAAACTATAAAAATCATAGGATGAGTAAAAATCTTTGTGAGAAAGGGATTGAAGAATTGAGGGGAAAAAAAAGAACTATTTTCTTTCATGGCAGCAGAGTAAAATTGAAAACAGTCTAGCCTTCAAATTAGACAGTGACATAGTTCTAATAAACAAATATTTGCCAACTTTTTGCACTGTCTGAGGTTGCATATCTATTAGACAACTCTTAATCAGGCAATTTTGTAATCTGTAGCTTTATCTACTATCCTTACAAATATATTTCACCTACAGACTTTATTTTCTTCTAAATTAGAACTTGGTTTATATGCTGGTACTCTTGTTATGATAGGGCCTATTATGTGTTGATTTCGACAGAGCTTCTAAAGTCACTTACAAAATTTAACTCAGAATAAAACAGATGGAATTATATACATTAAAACATCCTCCCACCAAAACAATAAATTAATTATAAGAACAAATAAATTATCATTCCAATGTACCTTAAATGGGTTTTTTGCCATTTTATAATCTGCCTAAAATAGAAAATCATGTATACTTTCAAACACTGTGTCAAATTAAAGATGTAAAAGGGCCCTGGACACCGTTTTAGCACCTATGAGAAAACAAGAATTTCATTAGCCATGATGTTAGATATTTTAACTGATTATTGACTTTCCAATTTGTTTTATACCCATGAGCCCAAGAAACCCAGGTTCATGTTACTAGAATCCTCTTTTTCTCCATTATCATAGCTATAGATTTCCATACATGTAAATGTGATCTAAACATCTAATTTGTTCTTGGTCTACAAGATAGTTAAGGAAGCAATATGTACCTACTGCTGCTAAGTCACTTCAGTCGTGTCTGACTCTGTGCGACCACATAGACAGCAGCCCACCAGGATCCCCCGTCCCTGGGATTCTCCAGGCAAGAACACTGGAGTGGGTTGCCATTTTCTTCTCCAATGCATGAAAGTGAAAAGTGAAAGTGAAGTCGATCAGTCATGTCCAACTCTCAGCAACCCCATGGACTGCAGCCTACTAGGCTCCTCCATCCATGGGATTTTCCAGGCAAGAGTACTGGAGTGGGGTGCCATTGCCTTCTCCATGTACCTACTGAGATAAGCCCAATTCATCATTCAATTCATCTCACCAAATAAAATGATAAATTATGGTATTGCTGGGGGAGTAATAAGAATTTCATTCCTTTACCTATTTTCACATCCTATTTAATGAATTCTAATGTGTGTTTTCATGAGACATATTTAAGGGACAGGAAGTTCACTATGTGGTGACTTTCCTTGAAAATTTCGTATTTTCACTTACTTGTTTGAATCATTTTAGATTAAATAATGTTTGTATGTTATTTGCTTTCAAACTATGTCATAGACATTTGGACTTCCCAGGTGGCTTAAGTAGTAAAGAATCTGCCTCCAATGCAGGGGATGTTTGTTCAATCCCTGGGTTGGGAAGATACCCTGGAGGAGGAAATGGCCACCTGCTCTAGTATTTTTGCCTGGAACATCCACAGACTTAAGAGCTTGGTGGGCTACAGTTCATGGGGTCTCAAACAGTCCAATACGACTGAGCAACTGACCTTGCATATACATTTCCTCAGCAATTCAACTGGGTCATAAGAATATTAAACACATAATGATTGTTTCAATCATAGAAAGACCATTAGAGCATATGAAGCCAGGTGCCTAGGTGTTAATCCTGACTTCAACATTAGCCAGATGAATTTGCGAAGTCAAATAACCCCTCTTGCTGAATCAAGTATACAAGTAAAATAGGTACAGTAACACAAATCATTTAGTGGATTTTTGCAAGGATTAATTAAGATTCTTAAAGATGTTTTAAAAAGCTGCCTAATACATATATAAGTGTATTTATTATTAAAATCAGTAGCTGTGAACAATATTCTCCTAGAGTGTTTAGAATGGAATTTGGCAGAGTTTTTCTGGAAAGGACCAGACAGTACATATTTAGTTCTCTCAGGACACAGATATCTTTATCACATTTTTGTTGGTTTGTTTTGTTTTTATACTCCATTAACATGTTAAAAAAAAACAGTCTTAGTTTGCAAGCATAAAATTCAGGCCATATGCTGTAGTTTGTCAGTCTGTGTTACAGATAGGAATTCCTATGGACTGCAATATATAGTAAAATGTAGAAGGGAAATTCACATACAGAATAAATTGGACTGTGGTTCTTTCATGTGATGAGGATCAAATGGAATACGTTTACCAGACCAGTTGTTGTACATTGAATACCAGATGTTGTGTTGGTTAGTGCTAGCAAATACCCCAAAACTGGAAGCAAATTGAAATCAAGATTTAACTAATTGGTGATATCTAGGGTAGTCCTCGGAGAAGGCAATGGCAACCCACTCCAGTACTTTTGCCTGGAAAATCCCATGGACGGAGGAGCCTGGTAGGCTACAGTCCACGGGGTCGTTAGAGTCGGACACGACTGCGCGACTTCACTTTCACTTTTCACTTTCATGCATTGGAGAAGGAAATGGAAACCCACTCCAGTGTTCTTGCCTGGAGAATCCCAGGGATGGGGAAGCCTGGTGGGCTGCCATCTATGGGGTCGCACAGAGTCAGACACAACTGAAACGACTTAACAGCAGCAGCAGGGTAGTCCTTATCACTCAGTGTCATCTACCTAGTTTTGATTGAGGATATGATGGAGACAACCATCCTTCCATCCTCTCTGTCACTGAGGGTGGCCCCACTATATGAAGAGGATTATGACTCATTTTCCTGCTAAGGCTTCCTTATATCAGGGAACAAATATGAAGGTTCTGTTTTTTACTTAATAGTGTTAGTTGCTCAGTCATCTCCAACTCTTTGTGACCCCAGGGACTTCAGTCCTCTAGACTCCTCTGTCCATGGAGTTCTCCAGGCAACAATACTGCAGTGAATTCTTTCTCCTTTTTCCAGGAGATCTTCCAGACCCAGGGATGGAACCCAGGTTTCTGGCATAGCAGCCAGATTCTTTACTGTCTGAGCCACCTGGGAAGCCTGTTTTTTACTTAATGTATCTATCCCAATTAAGCATTTGTGAACTGGGGAAAGGAATAGCAATTGGGAACTTGGATAAACTATTAGATAGTCCTGGGCAAGGATTCCATTTGAATCTGGCGTCTATTAGACCCCAGTCTAACTAGGGAGCCATGATACCATTCATGTTTCTTAATATCAAGTTTCTTAATATCAAGACCCTATACCAATAACCATTTAATGCTAATGCCTTTGCTATTCAGTTTTCCCCAGTATACAGTTGGTAAGGTGAATAGTTGCAGATTTCTTTGGGAAAGAACTGGCAGAATACTTATATAGTGATGTTTTGTGGTATTTCTGGGTCTTTTAATATTATTTTCAGTATATGGGTTATGGATCTTAAAATTGGATCAGATCTAGAAATAGATGAGGATTTATAATTTTCCATTGTCACAACTGACCTCAGTCTGATTTTCACAAACTCTTGTTTTCTTTCTTGCTTGTAAATGCAAAGCCATTGCCTAAATGCCTACTCATTTTTTCATGGTTAAGGCATTATAATTTATTAATTAATGCCATAGACTTGTGTACTGAGTTTCATCACATCAAGACCACACGGTTCCCATGATTGCTTTCCTGTCCATTCTGATGTTTGTGTCCATATCACCTCAAATGGTTAAGGGTCAATGTTGCATTTCTGCTATGCAAGTATCATTCACAGTGTGTAAGGATGCATGCATTCTGTTGTATCTGACTCTTTGCAACCCCATGGACTGTGGCCCACCAGGTCCTCTGTCCATTGGAATTTCCAAACAAGAATACTGGAGTGGGTTGCCATTTCTTCCTCCAGGGGATCTTCCTGATCTAGGGATTGAACCTGAGTCTCCTATATCTCCTACGTTGGCAGGTGGACTTTTTACCACTGAGCCACCTAGGAAGTCCCAAAAGTATCACTCAGAACATCACTCAATCTTAATGAGCCCAACTCTATGTAGATATCTGCTAAGAACTGCTAACCCTGACATAGAAAGGACAGTTCACCATGTAGCTGCCCAATGATGGAGGTTTAGTTTCTTACTATCTTAATGAGTTATCTGTTGTCTGGGATTTTCTGGTAAACATGACGTCCAGTTCTCTGACGTCTCTTTTGGGTCTTTCTACAAGGGAGCTCTCTCTTCGCCATCACATAAAATTAGAACACTGTTGAGTGAAACTTTCAAGGGACTATTCCAGAAGTGCCTCCAAAAACTGATTCTATATATCCCATATATCATTGATGAACTATTAACCCTTGAATTATAGGAAAGTTTCCATGACTCTAAGTCAATTAAATTTCCCTTATGTAGGCTTATATCTGTTCCCCTTGGCTCAGCATACTTAATATATATTTTCACGTGTTTCTGATTGTTCTTATCAGAACATAGTATTCTTAGTCTACCAATTTTTTTAGGGAATAAATTATATTCTGCTGGACTAGGAGAAAATAATTCTCATCAATTTATACTAAAATTTTGCACAATTATTGGTTTAGATGCAATGAAGACAAGCTAGGGAAGATCTTGAGAAATACAACCTTTGGCTAGGGGCTTCCCATTCAGTAAGGTCTGCATTGTTTCTATGTAGGCTTTAGTAGATGCTGCAAAAGAGTTTTTCAAAGTGGGTGAAGCAATTGAAATCCCAACCAATGAGTTATAAAGCTATAAAAATTCCATTTATTTCTCAATCTCACTAGCACTTGAATATTTCAGGCATATTGTCAAACACTTCAGTCATTATGTTTCTAGACTTATCAGTTGTATTAGATGTTGGTTTTATTTTGAATTTTTCTGATGACTAAAGATGTTTTACAATTTTTTTAATTAATTAATTTAATTGAAGGATAATTATTTTACAGTATTGTGATAGTTTTAGTGATAGATTGTGTCAGTTTTTGCCATACATACTAATTGGTCACTGGAATACCTTCTTGGTAAAATAAACATTCAAAGATTTTTGCCCATTTATGTGTCATTTTCTAAGTGATGGTTAGGTATTCTTTACACAAGATAAGAGTCTGTTATCTGATACGAGGTCTTCCTTTGTAGCTCACTCGGTAAAGAATCTGCCTGCAGTGCAGGATACCCAGGTTTGATCCCTGGGTTGGGAAGATCCCCTGGAGAAGGAAATGGCAACCCACTTCAGTATCCTTGCCTGGAAAATCTCATGGAGAGAGGAGCCTGGTGGGCTACAATAGTCCATGGTGTCTCAAAGAGTCGGGCATGACTGATATGATATGTCCACAGTCACACTATCTATCTATCTATCTATCTATATATATGTAAATCTATCTTCTGCAATATATCTTCTCCAGTCATTATATTCTCTTAATGGTGTCTTTTAACACAGACAATTTTTCTATTTCAATAAAACTAGTTATTTATGCTCTTCTTTTTATAACATAATTTTTGCTTATTATCTGAGAAATCTTTGCTTACTCTGAGGTCAATAAATCATTTTGTAATTTTTCTTTAAAGATTTATTGTCTTACTTTAAGAATTTAGATCTGGAATTATGAGTTTGTGTGTGTGTGTATGTGCACACAAATATGAACATGCTAGTGTGCAGTTAGGTGGAAAAATTAGAATCTTTTTTCTTCATGGATATCCAATTGACCCAACACCTCTCACTAAAAAGAACAGCCTTTTTTCCATGCTACTGCTTTCATCACTTTCACAAATCATGTAACCATACATGCATAGAGTTTTTTGAACTCTCCATTCTGTTCAATAAGCCAGTCAATATACCTTTTCTAGTAGAAACAGGGCAACTACTATAAGCTTTGGAAAGAATAAGAAAGAAAAATGTTACAGATGTACTGAATGACTGACCATATGCCATTTGTATCAAGAGAAAGGTTGCACCCCCATTATTCTGTTAATTCCCTATTCTTTGGAGAATGTGCTTGATATTAGGCAACTGCAGTAGCTAATACATGAGAACACCACAGGTAATCACAAACAAACAAAATTAGAGAGGAATCCAAAATAATAAAGAATTTTGAGACAAGGTAGTACCAATATTTCAAAAGGATTTTTTTTTTTTACTGTATAAAATTCTGGCGCTAGAAGTCATTATCTATGCAAATTGAAGCTTGATATTCCATCAAAAATACCTCAGTTACATAGGACACAACAATTGGAAAACTATCACTATAGATTAGTAATTTTGCTATCAATCAGGCATATGATATATTCCCCAACTGTATATATCTGTGTCTGTATGTGTGTATGTATGTGTGTGTAGAAACAGAAAAAGATGAAAGGGAAAGAGGGAAAATCAGAAAGAGAGAAAGGGAGAATGTTTTCCAATTTTTAAGGGAAATTTTAGTTTTTAATTAAATAAATATTTCACTTTCAAAATGCAAGTTATTCATTAGCTGTTTTGACTGAAGAATATACAGAACCTACTACTATAGGTTCAAAATTTTTATGACAATCTTACAAATGTAAAAATCTTTTAGGACATGGTCTTAATTGTAAGAAATTGAAGTAGTTTTGGAAATAAGACTATAGCATACCTTAGGAAGCAAACCATTTTGGGGTGAAATAGAATGCTAAGCATAATCTTGCATAGTGTAAGTTAAAGCAGGCCTTGGGGGAGAGAGAGGTCACAGGAGGTTAGAATAAACTAATTTTTCTGGTAATTTAACATGTGCATTTAAATGTAAATACCTTATCTGTTAAGAATTTGCCTGCCCTCTCGACTTTTTTCTTAAGAACTATATTTTGGGAAACGCACTATGCTTAATACAGACTTTAATTTCCTTTTCTTTGTAATATGAATGTGAGGAACAATTAAAAATTATGTTAAGTATTTGAAAATTTTAAATAGCCTATAAACTTTACAAATCCCCCCTTTCACTTGCTATTTTCCTCTAAAACCACTCAAAGGCTTGTCTTTTATTTCAGGATTTTAATTCCTAGATGAAGGAAGCAAGAAGATGAATACAATTGAGGTTTAATTATGTCTTTGTATGTATAATGGTAACTATGATTACAATAATTACTACCTCTTAGATCAGAGTTGGAAAAAAAACTAAAGCACCTTTCCCCTTAATTCAAGTGTAGACTAATGACTAACTCTTTCCCAAAGACATAGAAAAAGACCCTGATATTGGAAAAGATTGAGGGCAGGGAGAGAAGAGGGTGGCAAAGGACAAGATGGTTAGATAGCATCATCAACTCAAAAGACATGAGTTTGACAAAACTCGAGGAGACAGTGAAGGACAGGGAAGTCTGGCATGCTACAGTCCGTGGGGTTGCAGAGTCAGACACGACTTAGTGACTGAACAACAACACGCCCCAAAGTATATCTCTTAGATGTTGCATGGTTATATAAGGGCAAATAATATTCTGGCTGATTTATGATACAAAATGATCACTTTCATATAATTTGCAAATAAGTTGCTAGCTTACACTTAATTGATCTATTTATATAGTTAATATAGTAGATTTTTATTTTTCTTATTTAAAAAATTATCCTTATTACTCAAATTATAGTCTTAAAATGTTATTTTTCTTTCTTCCAATATTAAATATTTAATATTTCAAACAGTAAAAAGGAAAGAAGTCTACTCTTTTGTCCCAATGCCCTAAATGTCTGATTCTTCCACACTGATAATTCTAGTGACCAACAATCAAAGTTTCTTACAAAAGTATGTTTTATTTATTACAACCACTGATCACATATATCACTATGTTTTTCTCCTTTTGCCGATGACTTGAATCAAAATACATATATCCTTTCAGAGAGGCAATGACCTACCTCTAAATATAATATCTAGCATGCAATCTTTGTCCTGTCACATTAATAACCTGAAAAAGAACAACATCTTGTCAAATACCATTGACTGTAACCTCAGTGCCATATCCTAGTACCCTTTGGTATGAAATAAACTTTTTAAACATGAAACTAGTGTTTAAATGATCATACCTCCCAAAGCAATCTTATGCATACATATTCACTGGGAGTTCTCAAAGTTTCAGAGTGGGTGAAAAAAACAAATGGTCGTTTAACCTTGTTATGTTTTTCTAACTTTTATACCATGACAGATACTTGAGAAATTTACAAATAAGTTTGAGCTGGTTTTACCTCATTTAAGTGACTTTCAGCCAGTGTGGCTTAATTTTTCTTCAGAAGCATCACATTCTAATGTATTTTTCATTGATCTGAATACATTTTAATGTTCTGAAATATAGATAAAACATATAAGGAAACACAGATCTGAGGTTCCATTTATTTTATTACTTCTAAAATCAGTGTGCTTTTTTTTTTAAAGTAGAAATATATGCACAGTACTGAGAATATAATGAAATGTTGCAATAAATTAAGAACTAGGCCAAATAATTGCGGAAAACACAGACACACAGATAGGCATAGCTGCCTTTTTCTAAGATAGATGCTGAATCAGTTCCACTGGCTTTCAGTCTCTAATCATAGATGACTATGGAGTAAATGTTAAAATTTTGCAGCATTTCTCCCTATTATCATTTGTATGAAAATTAGAATAATGCCTATTTTTAATATATCATCTATAAAAATAATTCATTGTGCTTTAGGTAACTAAAGTGAAAGTCCCTCATTTATGTCCAACTCTTTGCAATCCTATGGACTATACGGTCCATGGAATTCTCCAGGCAAGAGTACTGGAGTGGGCCAGGGGAACTTCCCAACCCAGGGATAGAACCCAGGTCTTCCACATTGCAGGCAGATTCTTTACCAGCTGAGTCACAAGGGAAGCCCTTAGGTAACTAAAGTTTCAGGTAATTAAAATAACTGGGTTTTCTTTAACAATGGTATTTATATATATCTTAAGCATTTAGAAACAAAAAAAAATAAAAATTTCAGTTAAAATGAATGTTTTCTACCTTGTAAAATACTAATTATTCATGTATAAAATATGATTTTTTTCCTATTTGGAAACATGTGGTGATTCTAATGCTCTCTGTCTTTAGTGGTAATGAGAGAAGGTGGCTGCTTCCGGAATGGCATTGGTGCAATCACACCATATTCCATTGGCTTCCCTGGTTGCTCAGTTGGTAAAGAATTTGTCTGCACTGCAGGAGACCCGTGTTCTATCCCTGGATCAAGAAGATCCCCTAGCCCACTCCAGTACTCTTGCCTTGAAAATTCCATGGACAGAGGAGCTTGGAGGGCCACAGACCATGGGGTCCCAAAGAGTTGGACACAATTGAATGACTAACACTTTCACTTCTTCCCAATATAAGAACAGTGTTGACTTTAATATATCTCAACCATAATAACTCATGCCAAGCATGAAAGTGAAAATAAATATTGTTAACTCAAATTTCACACTATTTGTTATTAGTCCCATAACAGAGATGCCTTCACTTTGAACCTTTTTCATACACATTGGAAGAGGCTCTTGCTCCACATTTTGGACAGATGATTTTTTTTTATAGGAATTGTTAGAAAATCAAAATGTTCATGAGTTTACCACTGAACCTACCCCAAATTCTCTTTTCTCTGCTAGTGCTAGTTAAAAATATGATACACATAAAATCCAGTGCTAGCCTCATCTGATTATATCATGGAAGCATTGGATATTACATAAATCTAAGGTAAAGTGAGGCAAAGAAAATCAGACTTAATAGAGAGACCAATGATGGCAAAGAGGCCTAATTACATTGTTAGTACTAGATCTATACACACCTGAAAGTGAAAAGGCCCATGGATTTTTTCTTTCATTTGCAAAAGTAAACTTATTTAAGATTTATTTCTGTAATTTGCTTTAGTTTGAGTTGGAATTACATGGCTTGTAACCCAAAGAGGGACCTATACTACAGATAGTGATATATAGAAGAGGATATTGCAATAACAAACTTTTAAATATTGAATGTATTTGTGTGTGTGTATGTGTGTGCTCTGCTCAGTTGCTCAGCTGTGTCTGACTCTTCGTCAGTCCATGGGGTCATGGACTGTAGCCTGCCAGGCTCCTCTGTCCATGGGATTTTCCAGGCAAGACTATGGGAGCAGTCTTGCTCCATTTCCTCCTTCAAGGAATCTTCCTGATCCAGGGATCAAACCTGTATCTCTTTTGTCTCCTGCATTGGCAGGGGGATTCTTCACCACTGCACCACCTGGTAAGTCCAAAGTACGGAATAAACTGTGTTAAAGTGGGATCAAAGATGCGAAGTCCACCCACAAAGGGTGATAGATAGCATTCTTTAGGCAGGTTGATAGGGAGTCCATGGGACCAGTCTCATAGTGACCCTGGTCCTGGAATTTATGGCCATTGGGATTTATGTCCATTCATATACATCAGAAGCAGGAGCTAGGGAGCTGGCTAATTGATAAGATTGGTGTCATAGAGGCTGGTTTCTTTGAGGTTGTCAAGAGGCCAGTCTTCCTTACAAGACCTAAGGAAAACAAATTGACCAAATGTTAACTGCTCAATCCTATACAAAATCTATTAACAAGTCAAAAGGTATATAATGAAGTGCCTTAAAAGTTGTGGATAGGTCTCTTTCTATTCACTTCTGGCATCTGTATCAGAAGCTATCTCTGTAAATTCGTAATGTTAAATAAAGTTGCTACTTTGCTGCAAACACCTGAGCAATTACATTCCTTTGGTCCTGGAGTGAATTATTTTTCCCTTCTGAGCTTCCCTTGTAGCTTAGTCGGTAAAGAATCTGCCTGCAGTGCAGGAGACCCGGGTTTGATCCCTGGGTTGGGAAGATTTCCTGGAGAAGGAAATGGCAACCCACTCCAGTATCCTTGCCTGTAAAATTTCATGGAGAGAGGAGCCTGGTGGGCTGCAGTCCATGGGGTCACAAAGAGTCAGGCATGACTGAGTGACTAACACTTACTTACTCTGAGACCACAAACCTCTGACCAACACCAAACACCAGGGAATATGGGCTATTAAGATTCTTCTTATTTGGAATCAAAACAGTTTTATAAATTGCTCAACTTCCATGCCTTTGCATTCAGACTCAGTCAACTATGACTTTAAATAATATGATAGAAAACTGTCTGGGTTTTTATGTGTTTTAGCTACTTTTTGTGGCTTTACACACAATGAGGAAGACAAAGTCTAGCTGTTACAAAGCAGCATTTGGTCATGCAGCAATTACAACAGAGAATGATAAGTGCCATGAGGGATGCCCAGACCTGGTGGAAAATGTCCCGATGACCCAGCCACAGCTGCAACTTGTCCTAGCAATGGCAGGGAAGACACTGATGTTATTATTATTTCAGAGCCTAGAAAGTAAAGATTCAAGGAATCTCTACATCTTTAATTAAAGAAAAGATTGTTATTTGTTTCTTTATGTCACAGGAAGAATACTGTTAAATAACTGTATAGTAATAACCATGAACATTTAAGATGAAGTTCTTCAGTAAAAAGGTATAGGACTAAGCTCAACCAGAATTCAGGAAATGCCTTTTCTATGGATATATTTATAACATAACACTTTTGCAAGAATTTTTCAGTGATGTCTTCTCACTGACTGCTGACAGAATGTAGCAATATTAATGGACATAAGAGCTTAGGTCCTTTGGTGAGGACGTGATGGATGGTCTTATTTCTTTCTGTTCCATTGTTCAGTATGTCTCTTTGAGTAAATGCCAAAGACTGTAATAAATTCTCATCATATTTCCAGAACCTCTTCTTTACACTGAATGTTGTTTGGATATGAGCTTGCCAACACTTTCCAATAAAACTCTATTGCCAATGTCAATTAAAGTAAAATTTGTCAAACAGCTTGTCTAGAAGTCAGATTAATGTTAATTATGCCCAGAAATAGATGCCTACTTTGATGTGTAGATTTTTTTAAAAATTAAGAATTACTTTATTAGAATGGATGAATTCGTGTTCATGCTTTGTCTTCTCTAGGAGATCAATATAGCAAAAAACCATTTTACTTTAATGCTAAATGTTCTTTCAGTATCACTACAAAAATTATAAATAAAAAATACTGTTAAAAACAAAACAAAATAACACAAAACTGTGTACCACTTTATCACCACCTAAATGTAGATAGATGATAGATAGTAGATAGATAGACAGAAATATATATGTGTGTGTACACACACACACACACACACACACACACATATAAAGGGATAGATACAGAGACAAAGAATTGAACAAATTGAAAGTTTTCCAAATTCTTACTCCAGAAATGCTTTTTTGTTATAGTTTTGTCTGTCAGCAAGCTTCACATTCTAAGACTTTATTATACTAGTACATTCTGAGATCACAATAGAATTTGAAACCTGGCACTGCAACCAAATAATTCTGTGATCCTGGTCAAGTTATAGAACTTCTATAAACCTCAGTTTCTTCATCTAAATAATAGAAATATAATTATTTAATGTGAGAAATAATTCAGATAAATTATTCAAAGCTGTTGGAAGAACACTGATTACACATCTATGTTCATCAGTTGTGTTATCACCTTGTGATTCATTTTATTGTTGTTATTGGATATCTATCAGTATGGGACTCTATTAGAATCTATCAGCATGTTAATTGGATATCTGTTAGAATACACAATGGTAGAGGTCAAGAAAAAGCTGAAGAGATCAAGAAGAGACGGAAAGAATACATGGAAGAACTGTACAGAAGATTTTAATGGGACAGATAACCATGATGGTATGGTCAGTCACCCTGAGCAGACATTCTGGAGTGTGAAGTCAGGTGGGCCTTAGGAAACACTGTTGTCAGTAAATCTAGTGGATGTGAGGCAATTTTGGTAGAGCTATATACAACACTAAAAATGATGCTATCAAAGTGCTGCACTCAATATGTCAGCAAACATGCAAGACCCAGCCATGGCCATAGGACTGGAAAAGGTCAATCTTCATCCGAATTCCCAAGAAGGGTAGTACTGAAGAATGTGCTAACCACTGGACAATTCCACTCATCTCTTTTGCTAGTAAGGTCATGCTTAAAATCTTGCATGGTAGCCTTCAGCATCATGCAAATCAAGAACTTTCAGACATCAAGCTGGGTTTAGAAAAGGAAGAGGAATTAGAGATCAAATTGTCAACATTCACTGGATCATAGAGAAAGCAAGGGAATTCCAGGAAAAAAAAATCTACCTCTGTTTCATCAACTATGCTAAAGCCTTTGACTATGTGGATCATAACAAACTGTGGAAAGTTCTTAAAGAGATGGTAATATTCCCTGTCTCCTGGGATTTCCTAATAGCTCAGTTGGTAAAGAATCTGCCTGTAATGCAGGAGACTCCAGTTCAATTCCTGGATTGGGGAGATCTGCTGGAGAAAGGATAGGCAACCCACTCCAGTATTCTTGGGCTTCCCTTGTGGCTCAACTGGTAAAGGATCTACCTGCAATGCAGGAGACCTGGGTTTGATCCCTGGGTTGGGACAATCCCCTGGAGAAGGGAAAGGCTACCACTCCAGTATTTTGGCCTGGAGAATTCCATGGAGTGTATCGTCCATGGGGTCAGAAAAAGCTGGACACTATTCAGCGACTTTCACTTTCATTTCTTACCTATCTCCTGAGAAACCTGTATTTCGGCCAAGAAGCAACAGTCAGAACCCTGTATGGAACAAATGATTGGTTCAGGATTGAGAAAGGAGTATGACGGGACTGTTTGTTGTCACCCTGTTTGTTTAATTTATGCTGATTACATCATGAGTAATGCCTGGCTGGATGAGTTACAAGCTGAAATATAGGTTGCTGGGAGAAATATCAACAACCTTAAATATGCCAATCATACCACTCTAATGGCAGAAAATGAAGAGGAACTAAAGAACCTCTTGATGGGGGTGAAGGAGGAGAGTGAAAAAGCCATCTTAAAACTTTTAAAAACAAAACAAAACTAACATCATGGCACCTGTTCCCTTTACTTCATGGCAAATAGAAGGGGGAAAAGTTGGAAGCAGGGACAGATTTCCTTTTCTTGAGCCCTAAGACCACTGCAAATGGTAACTGAAGCCATGAGATCAGAAGATGATTACTTCTTGGCAGGAAAGCTATGACAAATCTAGCAGTGTGTTGAAAAGCACAGGCATCACTCTGCCAACATCCATCCATATAGTCAAGGCTGTGGTAGTCACAACGGTCATGTAGGGTTGTGAGAGCTGGACAGTAAAGAAGGCACAGCACCGAAGAATTGATGCCTTTGAACTACGGTGCTGGAGAAGTCTCCTGAGAGTCCATTGGCCAGAGAGGAGATCAACCAGCCAATCTTAAAGGAAATTAACCCTGATACTCATTAAAAGGAAGCTCCAATATTTGGGTCACCGGATGCGAACAACCAACTCATTGGAAAAGTCCCTGATGCTGGTAAAGATTGAGGGCAGAAGGAGGAAAGGATGTCAGAGGATGACAGATGGCATCACCCATGCATGGACATGAACTTGGGCAAACTCTGGGAGATGTTCAGGGACAGGGAAGCCTGGCGTGCTGCAGTCCACGGGGTTGCAAAGAGTCAGACATGACTAGGCAACAACATATATAGTATGGAGTTCAGTTCAGTTCAGTCACTCAGTCGTGTCTGACTCTTTGCGAGCCCATGGACTGCAGCACACCAAGCCTCCCAGGCCATCACCAACTCCTGGAGCTTGCTCAAACTCATATCCATCAAGTCAGTGATGCCATCCAACTATCTCATCCTCTGTCATCCCCTTTTCCTCCTGCCTTCAGTCTTTCCCAGCATCAGGGTCTTTTCCAATGAGTCAGTTCTTCACATCAGGCAGCCAAAGTATTGGAGCTTCAGCTTCAGCATTATCCCTTCCAGTGAATATTCATGACTGATTTCCTTTAGGATTGTCTGTTTGATCTCCTTTCAGTCCTTGCATACTCCTTGCAGTATGGAGTAAAAAATAGTAACTCACTCCAGTTTTCTTGCCTGGAAAATCCTGTGGACAGAGGAGCCTGGTGGGATATAGTCCAGAGGGTCATAAAGAGTCCTACCTGACTAGCACATTAATCAGGTAAGCAAAAATCTTTATATTCCAAAGATGTGTCTATTGATTTCTAGTTATTGTAAAATCATTTATTTACAAACTGATAACATATTAAAATACTACATTGTTAATGGGTTGACATTCATGTTGCTCTATGAAATTAAGACGATATCCACATGAAACATTAATAGTTCAGGATACATCTTTCTTATATATGTGCAGGGTAGAATAATATTGAAGACCAGACACTTTGGAGTTATGTAGAATCTAACGGGAATTCTGACCCTACCATTGCCTGGTCTTGAGACCTTGCTGCTGCTGCTAAATCGCTTCAGTCGTTTCCGACTCTGTGTGACCCCATGGACTGTAGCCCACCGGTCTCCTCCATCCATGGGATTTTCCAGGCAAGAGTACTGGAGTGGGGTGCCATTGCCTTCTCCGCTTGAGACCTTAGGTCTGCATTTATCTTTTCTAAATTGAAAGCTTCCTCAGTATTGTCATGGTTAGTACAATGTGTCTTTGTGGTACACAGCTGCTCCCAGAGTCTATCAATTTCCAAATACATTTATGTTTTTTAAAACAAACAAAAAATCCCTACTGATAAAAAAAGAAAAAACTTGAAATATTTAAAATTATAATGCTTAAAATAAAAAAAAAAAAACTACTCCTTCCAATGGAGGTAACCCTTCCTTTAGTTATAACTGCTTTCTTTTCAGTCCTTCTGTTAATGCTGTGGTACAGACTTAGAGGCACAGAACACATAGAAAGGTTAATGTTTGTATCACACTTTTTTAGAAATGTTACAAATGTTTCATGATAATTAGAACTAATTGTGACAACAGTTATTTTTAAGGAAGAGCAAATGCAAAAAATCATGCCTGATTATAATTATGCAATTCATATGTTTGTCTTTCACTTGCCAATAAAATCATTTATAATCTTCTGAGGATTTAAAATGTATCTATATGAATAAATTTTATATTGGAATATCATGATAAGAAAAATTCTACAAGTCAAACAAAATATATATGTGTTTAGTATAGGAACAAAATAAAAGTTTGATTCTATAGAAACTTAGAAAATGTTGAGAATTATTACTATTTTCTAAATAAGCACAATGTCTTAACATAAATGCAATTTCATTTTTATTTATTTGATTTTTAAGTAATGGATCAAAAAATTTAAATAAGATTATTATGCTATTTTGTTTCAGCTTGGTTGAACATTGAGTAATAAGCTGTGATAAGCACGTGGGTTTTTCCATACTTATTGTCAGAAAAGTCATTTTTAGTTGAATGCTTAATAAACATGTTCTTTAAATACATCTTTGCTCTTCCTCCTGTTCTACCTCCCTTGCAGCCCCCAGGGTGATTTTAGAGTCCAAGTAAGTCTAGGATGCTGACAAAAATCTGCAACTCTAACACACCCATTATCCAAAAGGTGTGGTTTATTCTGAGTATAAATGCACAGTTTTTCCATCTTTGGAATATTTTAATTTTAAAAGGTTCTAAATTTTCTATATTTGGGGATTTTCACTTAAATTATTCTCTCTTATTTAATTTTAACAACTCAAGCCAGTAAAATAATTATTGGTGCTTATTTATAACCCTTTCATTAAAAATGGAGCACGTTATTCATAAGATAAGAACAGGTAGATAAATACAAATATAGATCTATTTTAGAGAATTCCTACTAATCTTTCATAGATTAATTTCCCAGAAAATATTGTTTTAAACACTCCAAATTTAAGTGGAAGTATTATGAAACTATACATATATATTCATGTTATATTATATAGATAGATATAGATTAGATTTATATATCTGGTTTTGGGTCAATATTTATGGGTAAAAAGCACATATATTTAACCATACATTTTTATTAAAATGATGTGTAAGAAAAATCTATAGTGACATTTTAAATATATATATAACTATACACACACACACACAAAACAGCTCATTTAATAGAAACTTGGTTGTTTGAATGAAAACATTAAATCTAACATAAGTCTAGGCTGAATTGTCCCATCTACCTTATTTACATTTTTATTGTAATTCAATATTCATACTTGATCTATGAGAAGACTTTTTGCTTCATAGTCATACATTTAATAATCTCTAAGCTCTGCCCTACATATGTTAATAGCTATACTTACAGCAGGCTTGGCTTACAAAGGCAATAAATGCAATGATCTACTTTCAAATAAAATGGCATCTATTTTTTGAAAACTACTGCAATTCTACTGAGTATCACGTCAATGAATGTTCAGATGGCAAAAGGAATTGTATTTAAGGAGATGAGAACAGAGGGCAATGTCATTACAACTGTCAAGTGATGATAACCACTGCATAAATTATTTTCATATTCCTTGCTTAGTTTTTTATCCTAGAAACCACTTATAGACTATAAAATTCATCATCGTGTTTCCTAGTGTACATCTCAGTACATCGTAAAAAATTTAAAAAGAAATCTCAAATAAATAGAGTTGGAAGTCCCAGAGAGGAAATGTCTCATACCCTAAGGCAGTGGGGACTAACAGAAAGAGAAAGACCTCTTCTTTCCTGGCAAATCTCAGCTAATGAAAAGCCATGGACTATGTTTAAGAGAGCTCACCCAACTTTTCTTCTTTATTAAACTGTTCTTCCCTTGTTCAGGAATTTGCATTTGCTCACCACAGTTGCAAACTCTGAATTGCAACTCTCCTCATCCTGAAGAAACTCATCTTTACTGGAGAAACATCTAGCATTCTTTTTTTTTTTTAAGTTTATTTATTTTAATTGGAGGGAAGTTACTTTACAATACTGTATTGGTTTTGCCATACATCAACATGAATCCGCCACGGGTGTACACATGTTCCCCATCCTGAACCCCCCCTCCCACCTCCCTCCCCATACAGCATTCTATTTCTTCAGGTAAATGACATGAACACACACATACAGGTTGGAAATGCTTATTAGGACGGGGATATCTTAATTTTTTTTAAATAGGGCTTTATAACAGAGAGGAGGAAACCCAATGTGGTTTCTTTTATACTGACTTCAATTTGGACTGAAAAAGTGAGAGATGATGCTTCTGGCACTTTTTAATTGTGTAAGCATTTCCACTGTAATTTTATGAAAATTTATATTATTGTAACAACTAAACACAAGTTATTTAATATACCATATTTTCTTAGTTATAATAGAACCATATCACATTCTATGTGTACCTGTTTCCTCAGCCAGGGATAAAGACAACATTGTTTTTCTACTTTATTAAAGAATGCTCTAGATTCTTTGGAAACCAAGAGTACATATAGTTAAAAGAACCTTGATTAAAAATAGAGGAAATAGCTTGCCAATTGGAAGAGGTATCACAAAAGTTCAGAAAGTTTAACTCTGAGGAAATTATCAAATGAATTTGTAAGGTTTTACATAGAGTGAAGGCTTCTCTGATAGCGTTAGTGGTAAAGAACCCGCCTGCCTAATCAGGAGATATAAGAGACGCAGTTTCAGTCCCTAGGTCAGGAAGATCCCCTGAAGGAGGACATGGCAATCCACTCCAATATTCTTGGCTGGAGAATCCCATGGACAGAGGAGCCTGGTGGACTACAATCCATAAGGTCACAAAAAGTCGGATACAACTGAAGCAACTTAGCATGCATGTATACATGCACATAGAGAGACATATGTGTTATTTTGCCAAGGTTTGATTACACTGTTTTCAGGGTGAATACATAGCTTCTTTCTTTCTTTTTATTGGAGTATGCTTTTGGAACTTCCCTGGTGGCTCAGATGGTAAAGAATCTGCTGCAATGTGGGAGACCCAGATTCAACTCCTAGGTTGGGAAGATTCCTTGGAGAAGGGAATGGCAACACACTCCAATATTCTTGCCTGAAAAATTCCATGGACAGAGGAGCCTGGTGGGCTACATACAGTCCACGGGGTCGCAAACAGTCAGTGTATTGCTGATCCTACTGGTCATGCCAATTGTTTTGCTGTTCACACTGCTTGCACTGTTCACTGAACCCAAATAGACAAGGCACAAGCTAAGAGTCTAGAAGACTCTGAGGATCCATAAACTGCAGACATGTTTATTCTCTCCTGACTAGTGCAGCAGCTGTGACAGCAGACATACATTACCAAAGACAACACAACCTCTCTCCTGGCTGATGCAGCAGCTGTAGCAGTAGACATGCTATATTCTCTCCTCTCCTGGGTGACCCAACAGACACAGCAGTGATGCAGCAGTAATGCAGCCACTTCTTCAGGTGGAGCTCACATATGCATACCATACACAACCTGAGACCAAGTGAATAGCTCGTGACTTGCATGCACAGTGCTATCAATGACCTTAGCTGTTACATAGTCATTATTTACAAAATGTGGTGCTAGAGGACCTGGATACACCATCTTGGCTGATTTCCTCTCTCTCCACAGTCCAGTATGACTGAGCAACTAACACATACTTGCTTTACAATGTTGTGTTAGTTTCTGCTATACAGCAAAGTGAATCATCTCTATGGATATATATACCCTCTCACACTTGAGTGCCCTCTCATCAATTCCACCCCACTAGATCATCAAGGAGCACTGAACTGAACAACCTGTGCTAGCTATATAGCAACTTTGGTAGAAATATAGTTTCTTACCATAAACAGGTGCAACACAGGTGCTTAGGAAAAAATTACTCTTAATGACACAATAAATGGTAATTATATTTAGCCACTAGCAATTAACTATTCTTTTTCCTTGTTGCAAAGGCTCCAAAAGTTAGAGTCTAGATTAATTCAATCTTCTATGCTCAGAAAACTGTCCGTGGATCTGGCATTTAACCTTTTCTCATCAATTAAATATTGTATGTCTCAAACACATGTGTTTGAATATATTTGAATTTCAATTAGCCAATTCTTACCAAAGATCTTGCATTTTTCAGTTATACAGGAGACTAAGTTTTTCACATAGCAGTGCAATAGTATATTATATAACTCTTTTACAACTTTAACACATTATTTTATATACATTGTTCTTTTAAATGTGTCCCTGATAGCTCAGTTGGTAAAGAACTTGCCTGCAATGCAGGAGATCCCAGTTCAATTCCTGGGTGGGGAATATCCACTGAAGAAGGGATAGGCTACCTACTCCAATATTCTCAGGCTTCCCTCATGGCTTAGCTGCTAAAGAATCCAGCTGCCATGCGGGAGACCTGGGATTGATACCCTGGAGAAGGGAACCACTACCCACTCAAGTATTCTGGCCTGGAGATTTCCATGGACTATATATAGTCATGGGGTCGTGAAGAATCAGATAAGAATGAGTGACTTTAACTTTCATTCACTTTCACTCCTTTAAATATTTAAAATAACTCCAATTCATGGGAATTCTTGTAAATGTTTAAAACTTATTGTTAAGTGAATATAATCATGTCTACTCTGGGCAAGTAAGTATTATTTTTATCATACTCTAGAGAGTCCATCTCTCTCACAACAAATTTTCTCAGAATATTCCCCTCATTACTTAAGAAAGGTGCAGAAGTTTATTTATTTATTTTACATTACAATACTGTGGTGGTTTTTGCCATACATTGACATGAATCAGCCATGGATGCACATGTGTCCCCCTTCCTGAACCCCCTTCCCTTCCCATCCCTCTGGGTTGTCCCAGTGCACAGGCTTTGCGTGCCCTGTTTCATTCATCAAACTTGGACTGGTCATCTATTTCACATATGGTAATATACATGTTTTATTGTTATTCTTTCAAATCATCCCACCCTCACCTTCTCCCATAGAGTCCAAAAGTGTTCTTTATATCTATGTCTCTTTTGCTGTCTCGCATATAGGGTCATCATTACCATCTTTCTAAATTCCATATATATGCATTAATATCCTGTACTGGTGTTTTTCTTTCTGACTTACTTCACTCTGTGGAATAGGCTCCAGTTTTCATCTACCTCATTAGAACTGATTCAAATGTGTTCTTTTTAATAGATGAGTAATATTCCATTAAGTATATGTACTACAACCTCTTCCATTCATCTACCAAAGGACATCTAGGTTGCTTTCATGTACTAGCTTTTGTAAACAGTCCTAAAATGAGCACTGAGATACATGTGTCTCTTTCAGTTCTGGTTTTCTCCATCTGTATACCCAGCAGTGGGATTGCTAGGTTGTATGGCAGTTCTATTTCCAGTTTTTTAAGGAATCTCCACACTGTTCTCCATAGTGGCTGTACTAGTTTACATTCCCACCAACATTGTAAGAGGGTTCCCTTTTCTTGGCACCCTCTCCAGCATTTATTGTTTCTAGACCTTTTGATAGCAGCCATCTTGCTGGCGTGAAATGGTATCTCATTGCGCTTTTGATTTGCATGTCTCTGATAATGAGTAATATTGAGCATCTTTTCATGTGTTTGTTAGCCATCTGTATGTCTTTTTTGGAGAAATGCCTGTTTAGTTTTTTGGCCCATTTTTTTGATTGGGTTGTTTATTTTTCTGGTATTGAGCTGCAGAAGTCACTTGTATATTTTTGAGATTAATTCTTTGTCAGTTGCTTCATTTGCTATTAGATTGTCTCTTCATCTTGCTTATAGTTTCTTTTGTTGTGTAAAAGCTTTTAAGTTTAATTAGCTCCCATTTGTTTATTTGTGCTTTTATTTCCAGTACTCTGGGAGGTGAGTCATAGAGGATGTTGCTGTGGTTTATGTCAGAGAGTGTTTTGCCCATGTTTTCTTTTAGTTTTATATTTTCCAGTTTTATATTTAGATCTTTAATCCATTTTGAGGTTATTTTTTGCATATGGTGTTAGAAAGTGTTTTAGTTTTATTCTTTTGCAGGTGGTTGACCAGTTTTCCCAGCAGCACTTATTAAAGAGATTATCTTTTTCCCATTGTATACTTTTGCCTCCTTTGTCAAAGATAAGGTGTCCATAGGTGCATGAATTTATCTCTGGGCTTTCTATTTTGTTCCATTGATCTGTATTGCTATCTTTGTGCCAGTACCATATTGTCTTGATGCCTGTAGCTTTATAGGATAGTCTGAAGTCATCCAGGTTGATTCCTCCTGTTCTATTCTTCTTTCTCAAGATTGCTTTGGCTATTTGAGGCTTTTTTTTTTTTTTTGGATTTCCATATAAATTGTGAAATTATTTGTTCTAGCTCTGTGAAAAATACTGTTGGTAGCTTGATAGGGATTGCATTGAATCTATAGATTGTTTTGTGTGA
The DNA here is from genome assembly GCF_003369695.1 of Bos indicus x Bos taurus. Classification (NCBI taxonomy): domain Eukaryota; kingdom Metazoa; phylum Chordata; class Mammalia; order Artiodactyla; family Bovidae; genus Bos; species Bos indicus x Bos taurus. Next base: position 13,475,656 of record NC_040076.1, on the reverse strand, counting down.
AAGTGAAGTCACTCAGTCATGTTTGATTGTTTGTGACCCCGTGGACTGTAGCCCACTAGACTCTTCTGTCCATGGGATTCTCCAGGCAAGAATACTGGAGTGGGTTGCCATTTCCTTCTCCAGGGGATCTTCCCAACCCAGGGATCGAACCCAAGTCTCCTGCATTGCAGGCAGACGCTTTAACCTCTGAGCCGCCAGGAAGATTGCTTTGTGTAGTATACTCACTTTCACTATATTGATTCTTCCAATCCATGAACATGTTATTGAAAACCACCATCACCCTAATACCAAAATCAGACAAAGATGCCACAAAAAAAGAAAATGACAGGCCAGTATCACTGATGAACATAGACGCAAAAATCCTCAACAAAATTCTAGCAAACAAAATCCAATAACATGTTACAAAAGATCATACATCATGACGTGGGCTTTATCCCAGTGATGCAAGGATTCTTCAACATTCACAAATCAATTAATGTGATACACTACATTAATGAGTTGAAAGATAAAAACCATATGATTATCTCAATAGACGCAGAGAAAGCCTTTGACAAAATTCAACACCCATTTTTGATAAAAACTCTCCAGTCAGCAGGCATAGAAGGAATATACCTCAACATGATAAAAGCCATATATGGTAAACCCACATAAAACATTCTCCTCAATGGTGAAAAATTGAAAGTCAGGAACAACACAAGAGTGCCCACTCTCACCACTACAATTCAACATAGTTTTGGAAGTTTTAGCTACAGCAATCAGAGAAGAAAAAGAAATAAAAGGAACACAGATTGGTTCAGAAGTTTGTTTTTTAATGCTTAAAAAACTTACTGAAAAGGTGAAATATATTCACGTACATATTATATACACTATAACTTATACCTTAAGTGCATATACGATTAACTGCGATATCTACCACTGAGTGTATTACAGTGAAATAATTGTGCTGTTGCTATTATTCCTTAAGAGTTTATTACTTATTTTTAGCAACTTTTAAAAATTGATTACCAGCTTGAAATAAATTGTGGTGGGATTATAATCTATACACATAGAAATATGCAAATCCTACAAATCAATTTTCTATTTTTTTCCCTAAACTGTTAGTTTTTAAACATTTACCAGCTCACCAGTGGGTTATTCTCTCAACTTATAGAACTCTCTTCATTCTTTCTGGAGTTAGTTCTCCACTGATCTCTAGTAGCATATTGGGCACCTACCAACCTGGTGAGTTCATCTTTCAGTGTCTTATCTTTTTGCCTTTCATACTGTTCATGGGGTTCTCAAGGCAAGAATATTGAAATGGTTTGCCATTCCCTTCTCCAGGGGACCACGTTTTGTCAGAACTCTCCACAATGACCTGTCTGCCTTGGGTGGCCCTACTCGGCATGGCTCATAGTTTCACTGGGTTAAACAAGGCTGTGGACCATATGATCAGATTGATTAGTTTTCTGTGATTGTGGTTTTTAGTTCATGGTTTTAGTCTGCCCACTGATGGGAAGGGCAAGAGGCTTATGGAAGCTTCCTTATGGGAGAGACTGACTGAGGGATAAACTGGGTCTTGTTTTGATGAGTGGGGCCATGCTCAGTAAATCTTCAATCCAATTTTCTGTCGAAGGGTGGGGCTGTGAAGCAACCTAGATGTCCATCAGCAGATGAATGGATAAGAAAGCGGTGGTACATATACACAATGGAGTATTACTCAGCCACTAAAAAGAATACATTTGAATCAGTTCTAATGAGGTGGATGAAACTGGAGCCTATTATACAGAGTGAAGTAAGCCAGAAGGAAAAACATCAATACAGTATACTAACGCATATATATGGAAATCAGAAAGATGGTAACAATAACCTGGTGTACGAGACAGCAAAAGAGACACTGATGTATAGAACAGTCTTATGGACTCTGTGGGAGAGGGAGAGGGTGGGAAGATTTGGGAGAATGACATTGAAACATGTAAAATATCATGTATGAAATGAGATGCCAGTCCAGGTTCGATGCACGATACTAGATGCTTGGGGCTAGTGCACTGGGATGACCCAGAGGGATGGTATGGGGAGGGAGGAGGGAGGAGGGTTCAGGATGGGGAACACAGGTATAACTGTGGCGGATTCATTTTGATACTTGGCAAAACTAATACAATTATGTAAAGTTTAAAAATAAAATAAAATTTTAAAAAAACCTCAACATTCAGAAAACTAAAATCATGGCATCTGGTCCCATCACTTCATGGCAAATAGATAGGGAAACAGTGGAAACAGTGACAGACTTTATTTTTTGGGGCTCCAAAATCACTGCAGATGGTGACTGCAGCCATGAAATTAAAAGATGCTTGCTCCTTGGAAGAAAAGCCATGACCAAACTAGATAGCTTATTAAAAAGCAAAGAGACACTGATGTATAGATCAGTCTTATGGACTCTGTGGGAGAGGGAGAGGGTGGGGAGATTTGGGAGAATGGCATTGAAACATGTATAATATCATGTATGAAACGAGTTGCCAGTCCAGGTTCGAAGCACGATATTGGATGCTTGGGGCTGGTGCACTGGGACGACCCAGAGGGAGGATATGGGGAAGGAGGAGGGAGGAGGGTTCAGGATGGGGAACACAGGTATAACTGTGGCGGAGTCATTTTGATATTTGGCAAAACTAATACAGTATTGTAAAGTTTAAAAAATAAAATAAAATTTAAAACTTAAAAAAAAATAAAATAAAATCCTCCCAAGTGGGAAAAAAAATAAAAAAACAGCAATATTGTTAATCAAGTATAGTCCAATTTAAAATAAAAATTAAAAAAAAAAAGCAAAGACACTGCTTTGCCAACAAATGTTGGTCTCGTCAATGCTATGGTTTTCCCAGTAGTCATGTATGGATGTGAGAATTGAACTATAAAGAAAGCTGAGTGCCAAAGAATTGATGCTTTTGAAATGTGGTGTTGGAGAGGACTCTTGAGAGTCCCTTGGACTGCAAGGAGATCCAACCAGTCTAACCAAAAGGAAATCAGTCCTTTATATTAATTGGAAGGACTGATGCTGAGGCTGAAACCTCAATGCTTTGGCCACCTGATGTGAAGAATTGACTCAGTGGAAAAGACCCTGATGCTGAAAAAGACTTAAGGCAGGAGGAGAAGGGGATGACAGAGGATGAGATGGTTGGATGGCATCACCGACTCAATGGATATGAGTTTAAGTAAAGTCCAGGAGTTGTTGATGAACAGGGAGGCCTGGCACGCTTCAGTCCATGGGGTCACAAAGAGTCAGACATGACTGAGCTACTGAACTGATTCCTGTGGAAGAAATCACTGGAAAGAGTAGATATTCATTTCCCCTAATTTTATTTACTTCTTGCCTTGAATACAGTATGCATTCACTATTCATCTGACTATGGATATTATTACCAAAAATGTACTCTATTTTGTACTGTTGGGAAAAGAAAGTTAATAATTTTGTCAATTATCACATACTTTTGGTATCTATATATCCAAACATGCCAGTAACAACTTTATCAAATTTCTGAGATATATCCTGAAATCTAATTTTCCTTCATCATTCAATCTTCTACTTCCTTCCTTGCCCTCCCTCTTCATTCTTTTCTTCTTATTTTTCTTCCTCTCCTCTCCCCTTTCATTTTCAACTTATAATTTCCAATCTTAGTTATGTAACCCACTACTGAGTATTTGCTGGAAATCTCTGTAGAGATGATTTCTACTTCAGCTCCAGCATTTATTCTGAACCTTTAAATTCATGTTTCAAATTTGCTGCCAAATATTAGTGAACATATTCTGCTAGACTATAATTCAATCTGTTAAAAATTAAATGTATCTATATGTAATTTATCCTTTCACTTTTTAATGTTCAATATTTTCCAATGAGACTTCAACTTGATTCATTATGTCACCATCTTCCAGAGTATTTTAGCTAAAAAAAGAACAACAACAAAAAAACACTTGTTGTCATTCCCAGCCATTTCTCCTCTACAACATTCTTATTTTCTCAATCAAAAGGATATATTATTCTCTCTGATATGTCACATTAATCCCAGGCTATTTACTGCCTCTATTACAAATGTTGAAAATTCTACATGTCTTCAGCTTTCCTCATTTGGGTAATTGCAATAATGTCGTATTTTCTCTATTTTCCTGAAAACTAGGCTAATTCTTAACACTGATGGAAATATAGAAATAGCCCACTTGCATATTTGAAATATCTATTCACTTTCACTTTTCTTTTTTTTTAAAATTTTATTTTATTTTTAAACTTTACATAATTGTATTAGTTTTGCCAGATTTCAAAATGAATCCGCCACAGGTATACATGTGTTCCCCATCCTGAACCCTCCTCCCTCCTCCCTCCCCATACCATCCCTCTGGGTCGTCCCAGTGCACTAGCCCCAAGCATCCAGTATCATGCATCGAACCTGGACTGGCAACTCGTTTCTTACACGATATTTTACATGTTTCAATGTCATTCTCCCAAATCTTCCCACCCTCTCCCTCTCCTGGAGCCTATTATACAGAGTGAAGTAAGCCAGAAGGAAAAACATAAATACAGTATACTAACGCATATATATGGAATTTAGAAAGATGGTAAAAATAACCCAGTGTACAAGACAGCAAAAGAGACACTGATGTATAGAACAGTCTTATGGACTCACTTTCACTTTTCACTTTCATGCATTGGAGAAGGAAATGGCAACCCACTCCAGTGTTCTTGCCTGGAGAATCCCAGGGAAGTCGGAGCCTGGTGGGCTGCCGTCTATGGGGTTGCACAGAGTCGGACATGACTGAAGTAACTTAGCAGCAGCAGCAGCATGGAGTATAGCCTACATTTTAATACAAGTTATTCCATTGTTGGCCAAAATTGCTACTGTCTATATGTGAAGATCATGGCATCTGGTCCCGTCACTTCATGGCAAATAGAAGGGGAAACAGTGGAAACAGTGGCTGACTTTATTTTTCTGGGCTCCAAAATCACTGCAGATGGTGATTGCAGACATGAAATTAAAAGATGCTTGTTCCTTGGAAGGAAAGTTATGACCAACCTAGACAGCATATTAAAAAGCAGGGACATTACTGTGTCAACAAAGGTCCGTCTGGTCAAAGCTATGGCTTTTCCAGTGATCATGTATGGATGTTGGACTATAAAGAAAGCTGAGTGCCGAAGAATTGACTCTCTTGAACTGTGGTGTTGGAGAAGATTCTTGAGAGTCCCTTGGACTGCAAGGAGATCCAACCAGTCCATCCTAAAGAAGATCAGTCCTGGGTGTTCATCGGAAGGACTGATGTTGAAGCTGAAAATCTAATACTTTGGCCACCTGATGTGAAGAGCTGACTCATATGAAAAGATCCTGATGCTGGGAAAGATTGAGGGCAGGAGAAGAAGGGGACAACAGAGGATGAGATGGTTGGATGGCATCACCAACTCAATGGACATGGTTTTGGGTGAATTCCGGGAGTTGGTGATGGACAGGGAGGCCTGGCCTGCTGTTATTCATGGGGTCGCAAAGAGTCGGACACAACCTAGCGACTGAACTGAACTGACTGATATGTAAAGTATATTTCTCAATAGCTTATGAATGTATTTTTTTATTTTTGATATTTGTGTATTCTATGTTATGTGTAAATATTTATGTAAAATAAATATTAGTCTCATATATATTATGAACTGAATGTTTATGATTCCTCAAATACATATATTAAAACATAATCCCCAGTGGTATTTGGAGATGGAATACTTGGGAAATCATGAGATCATGAGGGTACAACCGTCATTAGTGCCCTTATAAATGAGATCCCAGAGAGCTCTTGCATTTTTTCTGCCATGTCAGATCTCAGTGAAAAGACGGGCTATGAACCAGGAAACAGGCTCTTTCCTGACATTGAATTTGTGGGTGCCTTGTTCTTAGACTTCCCAGTCTCTATAACCATGAGAAATAAATTTCTGTTGCATATAAATCACTCATCCTATGATTTCTGTTATAACAACCTGAATCAATAGACAACCTGAATAAGACAACATATGATACTTTCTAATATCTAGGCAAATTCTCAAGTTTCCATAATCCCATTGTAAAGTTGAAATCAGAATTTTTAAAATCAGTTCATAATTCAATGCTTTAAAAGATTTTACTAAACTAAGAACATGAGCCCTGATCTTTTTCAAATAAAAAAAAAAATACTGTTTTCAAGATTAAAATGGACATGAGCACCTCCATTCTAAGCTTGTGTGTGCTCAAATATAAATTTATTGTAGATCCAGGCTACAAACTTAAAAGAATGTTACTACAAGATGGCTATAACTGGTGAGGAACTTTGGGAATTTTAATTCTGGTTCTGTCAAAAACCTGCTGTATGACCTTGGCAAGTTGATCTATGTCTGTGTATTTTTTATAGAAAAGATCACTGTTTTACCTAAGCACTTTGATAAACCTGTCCTCACTGTACAGTGTAGTATATAAGGAAAATCACAGATTTACTGAATATATGGCTCAAAAGAGAACAAAAGGGATTGTTCTGTTTATGCTTAAAATCTCAAACTGTGCTGACTATAAACTACTAGTTATAGCATGGCAGATTCAATGTCCATTGTGGATGGAGTCTCAGGAAAGTGGCATCTCTTTTACAATTTAGATATAAAAATTCAATAAAAATTATTTCCTGCACATTTTGATCATTAGGAAGAATGGTAACAAACTATATATGATATTGTTTGCTCATTTTTCTTCTATTTTTATATACTATTTTAGATGTATCCAGTATATTGTTTATTACGTCTTGAAGATGGATTACTGAATGCATAGTCGAACTTTGTCTTTAAAGTCAGATTTCACATTTTATCTATTTTTATATTTATTTCTAACACTATTTGAGACCCTGCCTCCATTTACACTAGAATCTCAACCACAAGCACATTGACTTAAAAGTTCAAGAAAACTTAGATTTTGCTCTCAGGCATGGAAGTATTGAAGAATTTAAATCTTAGGGTAATCTTACTTAACGTAGATTCACAGAACTTTATTAAGCATGCAGTATTCTTAAAAGGGTGGCTTTAATCAAGTAATGTATCTTTTCAGTAACTTCCATATGTATATTTTCATTATAATTGTACATCAATACCCTTATGTAAAATATTTTAAACATTCATCTGAGTATAAGAAATATTTTGGTTCAGCAGAATTAGTTAATTTTGAGAAAAGTGTTAAGAGAACATGGGGGAAAAATCTGTTCTGGGCATTAAACTCATTTCAGTTCAGTTCAGTCGCTCAGTCGTGTCTGACTTTTTGTGACCCCATGAATTGCAGCACGCCATGCCTCCCTGTCCATCACCAGCTCCCGGAGTTCACCCAGATTCATGTCCATCGAGTCAGTGATGCCATCCAGCCATCTCATCCTCTGTCGTCCCCTTCTCCTCCTGCCCCCAATCCCTCCCAGCATCAGAGTCTTTTCCAATGAGTCAGCTCTTCCCATGAGGTGGCCAAAGTACTGGAGTTTCAGCTTTAGCATCATTCCTTCCAAAGAAATCCCAGGGCTGATCTCCTTCAGAATGGACTGCTTAGATCTCCTTGCAGTCCAAGGGACACTCAAGAGTCATCTCCAACACCACAGTTCAAAAGCATCAATTCTTTGGCGCTCAGCCTTCTTCACAGTCCAACTCTCACATCCAAACGTGACCACAGGAAAAACCATAGCCTTGACTAGACGAACTTTTGTTGGCAAAGTAATATCTCTGCTTTTGAACATGCTATATAGGTTGGTCATAACTTTCCTTCCAAGGAGTAAGTGTCTTTTAATTTCATGGCTGCAGTCACCATCTGCAGTGATTTTGGAGCTCAGAAAAATAAAGTCTGACACTGTTTCCACTGTTTCCCCATCTATTTCCCATGAAGTGATGGGACCAGATGCCATGATGTTCGTTTTCTGAATGTTGAGCTTTAAGCCAGCTTTTTCACTCTCTACTTTCACTTTCATCAAGAGGCTTTATAGTTCCTCTTCATTTTCTGCCATAAGGGTGGTGTCATCTGCATATCTGAGGTTATTGATATTTCTCCCGGCAATCTTGATTCCAGCTGGTGTTTCTTCCAGTGCAGCATTTCTTATGATGTACTCTGCATATAAGTTAAATAAGCAGGGTGACAATATACAGCCTTGATGTACTCCTTTTCGAATTTGGAACCAGTCAGTTCTTCCATGTCCAGTTCTAACTGTTGCTTCCTGACCTGAATATAGATTTCTCAAAAGGCAGATCAGGTGGTCTGGTATTCCCATCTCTTTTAGAATTTTCCATAGTTTATTGTTATCCACACAGTCAAAGACTTTGGCATAGTCAATAAAGCAGAAATAGATGCTTTTCTGAAACTCTCTTGCTTTTTCCATGATCCAGCGGATGTTGGCAATTTGGTCTCTGGTTCCTCTGCCTTTTTTAGAACCAGCTTGAACATCAGGAAGTTCATAGTTCACATATTGCTGAAGCCTGGCTTGGAGAATTTTGAGCATTACTTTACTAGCGTGTGAGATGAGTGCAATTGTGCGGTAGTTTGAGCATTCTTTGGCATTGCCTTTCTTTGAGATTGGAATGAAAACTGACCTTTTCCAGTCCTGTGGCCACTGCTGAGTTTTCCAAATTTGCTGGCATATTGAGTTCAGCACTTTCACAGCATCATCTTTCAGGATTTGAAACAGCTTAACTGGAATTCCATCACCTCCACTAGCTTTGTTCATAGTGATGCTTTCTAAGGCCCACTTGACTTCACATTCCAGGATGTCTGGCTCTAGATCAGTGATTACACCATCGTGATTATCTGGGTCGTGAAGATCTTTTTTGTACAGTTCTTCTGTGTATTCTTGCCACCTCTTCTTAATATCTTCTGCTGCTATTAGGTCCATACCATTTCTGTCCTTTATCGAGCCCATCTTTGAATGAAATGTTCCCTTGGTATCTCTAATTTTCTTGAAGAGATCTCTAGTCTTTCCCATTCTGTTGTTTTCCTCTATCTCTTTGCATTGATCGCTGAAGAAGGCTTTCTTATCCCTTCTTGCTATTTTTTGGAACTCTGCATTCAGATGCTTGTATCTTTCCTTTGCTCTATGAAGACTTACATGACCTTTTAGAACTAACACCCAAAGAAGATGTCCTTTTCATTATAGGGCACTGGAACGCAAAAGTAGGAAGTCAAGAAACACCTGGAGTAACAGGCAAATTTGGCCTTGGAATACGGAATGAAGCAGGACAAAGACTAATAGAGTTTTGCCAAGAAAATGCACTGGTCAAAGCAAACACCCTCTTCCAACAACACAAGAGAAGACTTTACACATGGACGTCACCAGATGGTCAACACCGAAATCAGATTGGTTATATTCTTTGCAGCCAAAGATGGAGAAGCTCTATACAGTCAGCAAAAACAAGACCAGGAGCTGACTGTGGCTCAGATCATGAACTCCTTATTGCCAAAATCAGACTTAAATTGAAGAAAGTAGAGAAAATCACTAGACCATTCAGGTACGACCTAAATCAAATTCCTTATGATTAAACAGTGGAAATGACAAATAGATTTAAGGACCTAGATCTGATAGATAGAGTGCCTGATGAACCATGGAATGAGGTTCGTGACATTGTACAGAAGACAGGGATCAAGACCATCCCCGTGGAAAAGAAATGCAAAAAAGCAAAATGGCTGTCTGGGGATGCCTTACAAATAAACTCACTTAATACCTGCTAAATATTTTTGACATGTGAAAATCAAAGATTACACAAATTTATTGAAAAGATAATTAGTATCTGTAGTAATTCTGGCTTAAAGGCTGCCTTCATTTATTTATGAAACATATATCAGATCAGATCAGATCAGATCAGGCGCTCAGTCGTGTCTGACTCTTTGTGACCCCATGAATTGCAGCACGCCAGGCCTCCCTGTCCATCACCAACTATAAGAATTAAAGAAATATATTAAATCACCAAGCCTTAGCTTTGAAGATCTTTTAATGAAATTCTTGGTATTGTATTATTTGGGTACTTCACATTACTACTTACTCATCCATTCACACACTCCTTTTAAAATCAATTTATTGAGGTATATATGTAATGAGCTTCTCAGGTGGCACTAGTGGTAAAGAGCATGCCTGTCAATGAAGGAAACTTAAGAGATGCAGGTTCAATCCCTAGGTCCAGAAGATCCACTGGAGGAGGGCACGACAACCTGCTCCAGTACCCTTGCCAGGCGAATCTAATGGACAGAGGAGGCTGGTGGGCTATTGTCCATAGGTTAGCAAAGAGTCAGTCACGACTGAGGTGACTTAGCACACAAACATATATGTAATAAGATGTATCTATTTTAAAGTGATTAGTCTTTAAGTTTTGATAAATGTATTTACTTGCATGGATATTACTCCCATAATGTTTCAGAATATTTTAATTGACTTGAAAATTCTTTCCTTCTCTATTATAGTCATTGTTTCACACACCCTTTGTTCTAGGCAAGCACTGATCTGTTTTCTGTCAGTCTAGATTATTTTTGTCTCTGTTAGAATTTGTTCAGCTTGTTGAATCTGTGAGTTTGTGATTTTTACCTAATCAAGAATTTTAACTGTCAACTGTGCCAGTAATCATTAGTTTCATCATAACTTTCATTTTACTGATGAAGATATTAAGCCACCAAATGATTAGATGGCTTGGCTTCAATTCCATGACTGGCTAGAATCACAGTCACTCTCAATAACCAATTCTTGTAACTCCTTGACCAGAGATTTCTCATCTTTATTAATCTGTATACACCACAAGAATGAAAGTCATAATATGATGAAAATTTCCAAGTAATGATTTCCTCTTATATTATGCTGAATATTATAAAATAAACTCTTCTCAACTTCATATCTTTAAAGGATTTTCTTTGTAAATTGAACTTGCATTTCAATAGAGGCTGGACTTTTAAATATTAATCATAAACTTTTTATTTTACCATCTTGGACTGAATTTGGGGTTGAAATGAAAAGTGAAAGTGTTAGTTGCTCAGTTGTACCTAACTCATTGGGATCCCATCAACGGTAGCATGCCAGGTTTCTTTGTCCAGGAAATTCTCCAGGCAAGAATACTGGAATGGGTATCCATTCCTTTCTCCAGGGATCTTCCCAACTCAAGGACTGAACCTATGTCTCTCCAAATTCTTTACAATCCGAACCACTAGAGAAGCTCTGTGACTACAGTTAGTTATCATAAACATGAAAAATGTCTTCAATGATGCTATGATAACAGCCACCAGTCTATTTTCATTTAAAAAGTGACATATTTAAAATCAGACAAAGGATACTGCCTTTTGTTTATGTTTTCAAAATATTTAAAATGTTAACATTTGGTTTCTTTGCCAAATTTACTCTTTTTATGTAACTAAGTTACTGAAAAGTATGTGAAAGTGTTAGCCACTCAGTTGTGTCTGACTCTTTGTGACCCCATGGGCTGTAGCCTGCCAAGCTTCTCTGTCCATTGAATTATCCAGGCAAGAATACTGGAGTGGGTAGCTATTCCCTTCTCCAGGGGAATCTTCCAGAACCAGGGCTCAAACCCAGGACTCGCACATTGCAGGCAGACTCTTTACTATCTGAGCCACCAGGGAAGCCCCAACTAAATTACTAGCTCTCTAAGTCTCTCTTAGTTATCAGAATAATGGCCAAGAAGACAATTCTGCATAAAGCCAACTTGATTCTAAAACTCTGTCTCTTAAAATTAGAATATATTCTGACAATTTTCCTAGTGGCTCAGGAAGTAAAGAATCTGCCTGCAAAGAGGGAGAACTGGGTTCAATCCGTGGGTTGGAAAGATCCCCTGGAGGAGAGCATGGCCACCCACTCCATTATTAAGAATCCCCATGGAGAGAGGAGCCTACTGGGCTACAGTCAATGGGGTCACAAAGAGTCAGACATGAGTGAGTGACTAAGCACATTCTGACAACAAAGTATTTTACAGTATATTAAAACTGAAAATAATAAATAGCAAAGGAAATTCTAAGTGTGACAATGAGCAAAAAATATATGCTAAATCATATGTGTACTACTGTGTATAGTAATAATATATGACATTGAAATAGAGACAATGAAATAATTGAAATAAAGGACAATGAAATAGAGACAAAAATATGTTAAGCTTGTATGTTGTAACACTTTTGTTAAGAAGCATAATGAATTTTTCTTCACTGATTTTTTTTTACATTGATAATCATTCCCTTCTGACTCTTTCTTCATCTGGAAACTAAAATTGAGTTTACAATAAAAAATATTTTAACTTTAAAAGTATTTACCAAGACCCTAAACTGTCCCATGGCATGTGCTGGGCCTGGTGTATAGCTAGGGAATGTATCTTCTGGAGGAAACATACAGAATACTCACCTAAAAATAAATAATCAAACTATATTTCTTGACAGGAGGAGTAGAAATCTGAGACCTAAAAGTTGAGTGAATTAGGCAGGTAGAGAATGGAGATGAGTACATTCCAGGTAGTAACTTCCCCCAAACCTACATCCCCAGAAGTCAAGCTCCCACTTTTCTCAGAAAAACGGACATCCATGTAGAAATGACAATCACAGATGAACATCCTTATCTGGAACCTACAGAAGAGATTCATGGGAGAAAAGATAGGAATCTGGGAATTACTTTCAGATTAATTCTGTACTGAATTCTGTACTGTGATGAAATGACAGCATGATGGGACTGTCAGAAATGAAGAGATGGCTGGAAACATGAGATTTTAGCATTTGAAGCAGAGTCGTATACCAAGTCGTACCAAGTCGTAATTCCTAAGGAACTTAACCAGTTAGGACAGATACAGGAAGAGAGACCAGTAAAGGCTTCTGAGAAGAGATGCCAGAGGTGAAGGAGGATGTAGCAGTGTGAGAGGGTGAAAACAAAAGAATAAAAATGTGTTTTAAAGAGTTATGAAATAATGCCATTTGCAGCAACATAGACAGAACTAGACAGAACCAGATATTATCATACTAAGGGAATCCAGTCAGACAAAAATATCACATCATTTATATATGAAATCTAAAAAAATGATGTAGATAAACTTACTTACAAAACAGAACTACAGTCACAGACATAGAAAACAACACAATTTCTAAAGGGGAACACAAGGGATAGAAGAGGGGTAAATTAGGAATTTTGGATTAACACATACACACCATACATACATAACAGATACACATACACCATAACACATACACTATATATATATTTATGTATATATTTATATATATATATATATAAATAATCAACAAGGACTTACTGTATAGCACATGTGACCACATTCAATATATTCAATATATTCTAATAAACAATAATGGAAAATAATCTGAAAAAGAACATATATATGTGTGCATGTGTATAGATATATGTGTATATACATATGTACACATATTATATGTATATATAACTGAATCACTTTGCAGTATACCTGAAACTAATTCAACATTGTAAATTAACCACAATTTTAAAAAAAGTAGGATTAATCAACTCTGTAGAATTTTGTGGGAGGTAAAGTGAGAGAAGAAGAGAAAAACAAAGATGAGACTTCAAAATTTGGAATGTTAGAAAGTTATATAGCACTTCTCTTCAGGAGCTACGTACGTATCAAAATATGATTGGAATTGACTGAGAGGTAGAAGCAAGGCGGCAAAGTAGAGAAACCACAGTATACCACTCTCTGAGGAAGTTTATTGTTCTAGGGAATAAACTTACTGACAGGAGCTAGAAATAGGGTCAGGACAGCTTTAGTTTGCTTTATGAGGACGGACAGTATAACTTGTCCACAAGCTCATAGAATGATCCCATTGGAGAAAGGGTTCAATGTGTAAAAGCAGGAAGGAATAATTAATGAAGGCCACTGGAGAAGGAAATGGCAACCCATTCCAGTATTCTTGCCTGGAAAATCCCATGGATGGAGGAGCCTGGTTGGCTACCGTCCATGAGGTCGCAAAGAGTCAGACATGACTGAGCGACTTCACTTCACTTCACTATTCCTAAAAAGGGAGAAAGAGCACAGTGGAGCTTTTGATCTTGTATAATAGGAGGAAAGAAGTAGCAAAGAACAGACAAAATTGTAGATTTGATGGTGGAGTAAATAGTGATTCTGTGATAGTGCAGTGGGTAAAGAATCTGTCTGCAATGCAGGAAACACAAGGGATATGAGTTTGAACCCTGGGTTGGGAGGATCCCCTGGAGGAAGAAAAGGCAACTCACTCCAGTATCCTTGCTTGAAAAATCTCATGGACAGAGGAGCCTGGTGGGCATGAACAAGTAGTCATTATTGTTTGATGAATGATATTTACTCTATGAAACATGAGACAAGGTCATTAATTGAAGATGAAGTAAAATTAGCAATTTCTGTAGACTGCAACGGGCATTTTTTTTTCTTTTTCTTCTTCCTATTCACCTATGCTAAAACCTGAGACTTTAAATTTCAGACACTAAGAGCAGCCCATTATTTTGGCCTTGAATATGATATAGGAATAGATAGAAACTGAAGAGAATGTTGGGGATAACTTTAGTGTTATATTCTCTCACACAAAGCCAAATTACATTAGAAGCATTGAATTCAATCTAGTAGCTTCTGTCTGATTCTTTTTTTCATTTGCTTTGCAATTCTGCTTCCAAAAAAAATTGTGTTTTGGTGTACACGTGTGCACACACACAATGTAAGACCGTTGCATATAAGCAAGAATATTTCTGTAAGACTAGTTATTTATGCAGAGTTGGGCAGAGGGTTATTCCCAACCAACAAGAACAATAATAAAGATAATGTTATGTTAAATACCTATTACTCATGTAGTCATCATTTTCAAAGTGATTTTTAGGTGCTACATTTTTTCACACCCACATTATCATGCCTTTTCAATAGACACAGTCACTTTTTGAAAAACAGGACATCATGTTGTACTTTGTAATATACCATTGGCACCCGGGGTATGTTTCATCAACTGTTCACCATTGGCCTTTTATATGGATATTTTTGGCCTAAAAATAGTGAACAGGTGGCACGGAGGTAAGAAGCCATGTGGGTGTTAATGTGGCATCACTTTCTGCAGAACAAGAGGAAGCTTTTCAGAATCTCAGGCTGCCAATCTACTCAGTTGGCAACTGTAGTCTAAACTGGAACACCATTTTGAGAGCAGGCATGTTGCCATCTTAACAGATGGCTGTTAGTATTGACAGCCAAGTGATCATGTATGTACATCAGTTATGGGTGTTGAAAGCAAGCTGTTCATTTAAGAAGGTCAAACAGCAGTCTGTCCAAAGTTCCCACAAATAACATTAAGAGTGATAGCTGTCTATTTCTTATATTAGATTAATTTTCTTCTTATTTATGTTCTCATACAATTAGATTATTCAGCTTGAGAATCTCATATTGCAATCAATGGTATTGAAATCAATGGCATAGAACTCAGTGGCATAGCAGATTCCCTGAATATGGAATAAGTAAAATAATTAACTTTGATAGCCAAAAAAAGTAGATGGGGGGTTCTTAAGTGTGACATAAAGTGAGTGGGAGTTGAAAGTAAATTACATGAAATATAGTTTTCAAGTAAGATGCTTCATTTGGTTAATTTATTTTCAAACAGCCCTCAAGGTTCCACTAAACTGACTAGGCTTAGTATTTATTAATTTTATAAAATCAGCACATTATAGATGCTGTGAAAGTTCTATAGAGCATTGTTACTACCAGATTTTTATCCCTAAATAGGCTCAATTCAAATACTACCAATCTACAATGGCATAATTAGTCATCCAATTTTAAATGAATAATCAAAAATATCACAAAACATACTAAAAATTCCCTCTTGCAAATCACATTCAAGTTTGTTAAGCCAACAATATTTTTGTCAATGAATAAATAAATGCAAACCAATAAATAAGTGGGCCAGGCAGATTCTAAAAATTTTCCCCCTCTAATTACTTCTGAACCTTGAATCCAAGACCTTATGGAATTTCCTCTATTTGAGTACTGGCAAGACTTGTGATCAGTGGAATATGACAAAGGTGATATCATATGATTTCCATTATTTCATTATATAACTTGTAACTTCCATCTTGCTAGTGGGCTCACTTCATTGTCTTTATGGTTTAAATGTTTTGAGGAAGCAAATGGTCATCATGGAGAAGCCCATGTGTTAAAGAATTGAAGATCCAAAAAGCCAGCTTAGGAGGTAAGGGGGACCTCTGACAGATAACTAGAAAAAAGAAAAGAAACATAAACAAGCAAACAAACAAAAATATAAGTCTCCAGAAGAGTACAAGTAACTGAGTCCTACAAACAGCACTGTGAGGTTTGAGCCGGGTCTTTCTCCAGTCAAGCCTTAGATGAACTGCCAACAAATCTGACTGTTGGGAGACTACAGATTTATGAGAGATTTTGAAGCAACATCTTACATGCTAAGTCATTTCACTTGTGTCAGACTTTTTGTTACCCCATGGACTGTAGCCAGCCAGGCTACTCTGTCCATGAGATTATTCAGGCAAGAATACTGGAATGGGTTGCCATTTCCTCCTCCAGGGGATCTGCTGGCCCAGGGATCAAACCCACATCTCTTATGTCTCCTGCATTAGCAGGTGGTTCTTTACTACTAGTGCCACCTAGGAAGCTCAAGGATTCCTGACTCACAGAAATTTAAATAAAAAATTTTGTGTTGATTGAGAACACTTAGTTTGTGGTAATTTGTTAAGGACAAATTCATACTGCTACTGCTGCTAAGTTGCTTCAGTCATGTCCGACTCTGTGCGACCCCATAGACGGCAGCCCACCAGGCTCCCCTGTCCCTGGGAATCTCCAGCCAAGAACACTGGAGTGGGTTGCCATTTCCTCCTCCAATACATGAAAGTGAAAAGTGAAAGTGAAGTCGCTCAGTTGTGTCTGACTCTTAGCGACCCCATGGACTGCAGCCCACCAGGCTCCTCCATCCATGGGATTTTCCAGGCAAGAGTACTGGAGTGAAGTGCCATTGCCTTCTCCGAGTTATATAATGTTTATTCATAAATGAATGAAAAATGCAGTGAATGAAGGAATCTGTAGAACTACAAGGGTTAGGAGAATTTTACAGAGGAGATTTTCTTTGAAAGGATGCAATAGTTGTCTGCGTTCCTAGAAGACAGAGAGAGCTATGTTCTATTAAGAAAATACCATGAATATTAGAAATAACATTACATGATATGGAGATAAAAATGAAAATTGATACCCCAAACGATACCACACTTTTGCTAACTTTCTTTTTTATATTTGAATCTCATCAAGTTTTGGAGTTATTGGTATGTAGTAGATCCTCAGTAAGTTTTCCAAATAATTGCAAAAGATGAAAAATTGGCAGAATAGTTTGTGGATGATAGAAAAGAATAATACTGACATGCTAGATAAAAGATGATTTTTTGAATACTTTATTAAATAAGACAATACTTTTTGATAATACTTATCACAAAAATAACTGACAATTTCTTGATATTTCCTATGAGTGATAGGTAAGTGATTTATATGCATTATATATATGTATACTATATATATATATGCATTTTATATGTATGTATATGTATATATATATATTGATTAGCATTTTAAGGTATAAAGATGTTAAACTGATAGTGCAATATCTTTTACTATTGAAAGAAGATGAGCTGAGGTTTAATCACAGAGTTTCTGACCTCAAAAATAAACTTCTTTACCAATGGAAAAGCTAAACAAATGATGAAAAAATAGAAAGCATTGGTAATAGAGTTTTGAATGAGCAATTGAATAAAAATAAAAATAATCTTAAAAATACACATTTTTGTTATAATCATAGCTCTTTCACTATAGAATGATGTAATTAAAAATCCTTTCATCTCTAGAATAAGAATGGTTTAATAAATACCTTAAATTTTCCATTCTAAAATTCCATAATTTTAGAAAAACATGTGAGGCTTTTTTGAGATCTTTGAGTTATGAATTTAAACATATTATATATGTGTGTATGTAATTTCTACTTTTTTAAAGATTTTGAATTAACTTTTACCAGAGGTTACATTATTTTATATTGCACTTTTATTTCATTTCCACCTGTTATTTCATTTGACAGACAGTTTTTTAAAATACTGTGTTTTAACTACAGTAGAAATGAGGTATTTCATGTTCTAGGAAATCAGGAGAAAATGACTATAAATGTTCCCTAAAGGGATATGGGGAAGGTAAAGAACCATGCAGAGGGAAGGACTGTGTTTTAAGCAGAGGGATGCCTGTCTTCTTATAGAAGGAATAGGAGGAAAGATACAATTATGAATTCAAGTGCCAGAATTTTGTAGAGCTACTATATTATAGCTTTTATTTGTCATATGAAGTAAATATATTTGTTTATAGGGAGAAAAGGAAAGAAAAAATAAAAGAAAACTTTGTCTGAAATGACCTAATCATGAACAGTGGATAAGGAATCAAGTTCCTTGAGGATCATTTAAAAAGAATATCTTAGATTAAGAACTAGCTTTCATTACTATATGAATGTATAGCATATGGAACCTATTTGATTTTATCCATCAACATTTAGTTGGATAGGAGCAGGTTTAGAGAAATTACATGAAGAGATTTTATACATGAATAGATATTGCTTGGGAAGTTACAAAATGATAGAGGGACAAATAAGTTAACTGAAAAAGAAATGATCCATGAATTTCAGTTATAGATAATAATAATAATAAAAAGATATATCCCATGATGGCAAAAGGCTATCACTGGAGATTAGGATATTTGACACAATAACTTTAAGAATGTTTTAGTTCCTAATAATCTAAATGTGACAATAGGATAGGTGACAAAAATGTAATGGGCAAATTTATTTATAGGGGATTTTTTTAAAATTGAGAATATTAAACCATTCTAATGGATTAGAGAGGGAAATAGGAAGACAATGGGTGAATAAAGATAATAACCACAAGATAGTATGATTGCACAATGAAAAACTGTAGACAGAAGTATGAGCTTCCCAGGTGGCTCAGTGATAATGGATTTACCTCCCAGTGCAGGATACGTGGGTTCAATCCCAGGGTCAAGAAGATCCCCTGGAGAAGAAAATGGCAACCCACTTCTGTATTCTTGCCTGGAAAATCCCATGGACAGAGGAAACTGGCAGGCTACAGTCCATGGGGTTGCAAAAGAGTCAGACACAACTTACCAATTAAACAACAACATCAACAGAGAGAGTACATCAAAGTGGTACAGTCACCAAAGAACAGTGAATTTTGCAATGATGGAGGATAAATAGTTTGGGAATAAAGAGCAGAGTGATCTTGTATCCCAGTATGAAGTCTATGGAGCATGAAGAATGAAAAGCCTCTTTTTACATGAACTGAAAATAAAGCAGCATGCTCAGTTAAGAAATAGAGTTGGAAGGAACGTTTGGACCAGAAAGAGTCCAAACTTAAGAGTTTAAGTTTAAACTTAAGAGTACAGTTTAAGATATTGACACTGAGCAGAAGATATAGTGTTGATAGTAGCAGCATTAAAGAACTGGGGGATGGAGAGAAAACTCCACCATGAAAAAAGGAACTTTAAAAAGTTACTAGATATATAAGAATAAAGTACAAGATGGATGTTCCAAGAAACTGATACGTTGAGCCTTGACCAAAACAATAGTGATAAGTGGTTAGTCTTGATGTTTTCTTGAAGAACAGAGAAGACCTTTAGGCCTAGTGAAATAGAGCAGAAGCCTGGTAGTGACAGGCCAGAAATTATGGTATGGAGCTGGACATTACTTTTCCTGAGATAGTACAGCAAGGCTGTCACCAAGACTCGAATATCTTGCAGACATGAGAAGACAGTGGCTCCATCTGGCCATTACTCACCTCATCCTTGTTGGGGAAGCATTCTGCGGGGTGGATATATGGATTCACCTGGTTTGTCATTTGGTCAGGGTCCTGCTTTATCTGCAAGAGATTTTTCAGTGATTACAAAATTTTCATTCTGTAAAGTAATCGCTGCAATAGTTATCTCAGTGAGTCAGAGAGAATTGCCATAATATACAGGAAAGCAGGCTGAGGAAAGATTTGTATACCATATCCTTCTTCTACCTGATTAGTGTTGCAAATTCAGTTGTAATAGTCAAACCACAAATGGACACATGATCAGTTAAAGGATCCATGGCATGCAGAAGGAAAGCAGAAACATTAAGCATTCTACCCCCCTTCATTTTTAAAGAAAAAAATATATTCTTTTGATATTAAGAACTGAGAAAATGTTCAGTTCCTAAGAAATGAGCTCTCTTTAGAAAAAAGATGATGGAAAAATGAAAAAAAATATTCTCTAATTCATACCTACAAATGTTAGGAAAAATATTTTGAAAATATATGCATAATATCCTTCTCCATGCACCAATTTGTCATTAAAAATGGAATTACAGATAGTATACAGTAATACTTCATGTGATAATTAAATGAGGCCTTTTTAACTAGCTAGGCATTGAGCAATATATGTACTTTAGCAATCAGCAAGGCACAGGGGCTTCCCTGGTAGCTCAGTCTATAAAGAAACTGCCTGCAGTGCAGGAGACCCAGGTTCAATCCCTGGGTCAGGAAGATCCCCTGGAGAAGGAAATGGCAACCCATTCCAGCATTCTTGCTTGGAGAACTGCGTGGACAGAGAAGACTGGTGGGCTACAGTCCATGGAGTCACAAGAGTAGGACACAGCTTAGTGACTAAACCACCAAGGCACGGGGAAGGGTCAAGTTATTTTGGAAAAATGATAAGATCTGAACAAAAGACCTAGTAAAGTTATTAGGGCAGAATGGAAGTATACCCAAGTGTAAGATCTTACCTTCTTCAGGAAACAAATCTATTCCAATAATATAATTAATGAATAGTCATGGTACCAAAATGCTATGCCATGGTGATTGTATGTAGCATTTTAGCTCAGAAAATATTCAAATAATGACCCAGTATACATACATATATATATATATATATATTTTTTTTAATCAATTAAATACTCACAGAGTCTCATTTAACAATATGGTTATGTTAAAGCCTTCAAAATGAAGGCTGTAAGTTGGACCCTCACATAATGATTGTGTTGGAGTTTTGGAAGATATATAATGAAATGCTTGAAAAGAATTGAATGGTTTTGCTTTTAGAACAAGTAATGATAATCTTGGTTTCAGACAACAGTTAGAGATCAATAATAGGAGTCTGTTGAAGCTACCCTGAAGCCACCCTGGTGTGGGAAATAACACCATATAATTGGAATAAAGACAAATATCCATTGTCCTAATTGTAATAGTAAGGGTCTTTGAGTTTGGCATTTTCAGAATTAGAATTACTTTGAAACAATTTTTACAATTTAGAATGGAGAGTTATAGTACAAATTTAAAACTGCATTCTTGTGTATTTCTAGGGAAAAATGTGTCTGATTTTTGAAAGGCAGCATTTTATATGATGATTTGGAGAAGGGAGTTTCTGGTCACAGAGACAGGCTATATGACCATTGCATTCATTCCACATTGAGATGAGATGGCCTGAACAGGTGTGATGGAATTGGCATAGAGAACAATGGGTGAAGTTGAAATGTACATCACAGAAATTCAGGACAGACATTTGTAACCTGATATCAGAAATCCTGGAGTAGAAGAAGTAGGCAGTGCCAAGTTATAACTTTAAATTTTAGTGCACATATACGTCTCTATTGTTATTAGCAGTGGCATCCACTGCATGCATTTGCATGTGTAGACAGAAGATAAGCTTTAAACAACCATTCAGCTGAATTTAAAATGCTGTTCCACTGAATCTGAAATATCCCAATGTTACTTTAAAAAAAATAGTTGTTATGCATATATATATATTCTTCTTTTTTGGAAAAACAAAAGCTTCCTTGGATGGGAAATGGACATAGATGTGGCAGAGCTCTCCTCTCCTGAGACGCACACACATTGTCTGTCCCTGGCTGCATTCCATTGGAGCTCTTCTTAGAGTCATAGGTTGCTTTTGCTGATTCCTATGAGATTCCTGCCACACTTAATTGAGCATGGATTTTGCACAATTATTCCTCTTGGAGCTACTTATTTCTTGAGGAATACTAGGTCAGCAATCTGGGGAATATTTACTAGGTGAATGGGTAATATATTTGTGGACTAATAAGCCTAGACTCCTAAATACTATGATAATTAAGACAACAGAACCACAGTGTACCCCCTAGTCAATGACACTACTACAAATATGGAAAGCAACTCTCGACATAAATACAAGAGCTGATTAGTCTTTGAGTACTAATGATGTTGCACAGATTTGTTGAGGAATAATGCACACAACAAAACTTGCAGAAATATAGAATCATATTCATATTTTGGTACTTAGCTTGTGAGGTTTAAACCAAATACAGACCTCATTGCTTTGCTTTTTTGCTTTAGTTAAATTTATTTCAAATATATAACACTATAATAATTAATGTTAGTATGACTTAAAATGTATTCTTGCATTATTTTGGACTTCCCTGATAACTCAGTTGGTAAAGAATCCACCTGCAATCCAGGAAACCCCAGTTAGATTCCTGGGTGGGAAAGATCCACTGGAGAAGGAATAGCCTACCCACTCCAGTATTCTTGGGCTTCCCTTGTGGCTCCCCTGAAGAAGGGAAAGGTTACCCACTCCAGTATTCTGGCCCGGAGAATTCCATGGACTGTATTGTCCATGGGATTGCAAACAGTCAGACACGACTGAACGATTTTTCACTTCGCTGCACTATTTTATGCTCAAATGATCCAGCTGAGAGCATCATGTAGTATGAATTCCTTCAAAGTGACAAAAATCACTCAGCATTTGCTAAATAGCATTTTTTCCATTGAAGAATAAATTCCATTTCTCTATCTTGGTCTTTTTTTCTTAGGACTAATTGTGTTGATAACATTCCATGATGAAAATACAATATTTGTTTCTCATAGAATTTTCTTCTTCCAATTTTTAATCATAATAAATCTTTAACCATCTCTAATTGTTAGGAGAGATTAGGAGAACTACTTCAGTAAAGCAAGATAGAATATAGCAGAATAAAGTAAGGAAACCAGAAACATTTATAATAGTCAACAATATAGACAGTCACCAGGATAGAGTCATACAGATTTGTCTTTGCAATAGATAATCAAGCCCACATGATATGTAGGAAAAATCCTCAGTATCACTTGATTTAGAATGCTCATTTGATCAGCACCTGTCAATAACAGAGCTAAATTTCAAATCACAATAATATTTCAAATATTAATGATATCAAACTAGGTAAATTTGTGGAGTACTTATGGTCATAAACATTTTGTTCACATGATGAAGTATGCCTTATAGTTCTGCCTGTTTTGATATAAATAAAATGAGACACAAAATCTTAAATGACTTACTCATCCTTATGCATCAAGTGCTCTAATTTCTAAATAAATGTGTTTTTAAAATCTTTTAAATGTCCAAAGGAATAATAAAGTATGATGTAAAATGGTAAAACTTCTTGTGCAGCTTTTAATTCAACTTTTAAGGAAAAAAATGGAACACTAACCATACATTTTAATTCTTTTTTTTAATTTTATTTTATTTTTAAACTTTACATAATTGTATTAGTTTTGCCAAATATCAAAATGAATCTGCCACAGGTATACCTGTGTTCCCCATCCCGAACCCTCCTCCCTCCTCCCTCCCCATACCATCCCTTTTGGTTGTCCCAGTGCACTAGCCCCAAGCATCCAGTATCGTGCATCGAACCTGGACTGGCATCTCGACATTCCTCTAAAAATTGGTCTTAGATGCTCTTTTAGAATTTTAGTATTTACAGTGGAGAGATTAGGGCATTTAATAAAAATTTTTATTTTAGAAATTAAAAAATATGCACAAGAAAGCAAAATCTACATACTTAGTTATTAGCATATTTATGATTGAAATGCCTGTCATTAACTGTACAAACTTTTACATGTTTATTTGTGTGTTTAGTTATATGCTCAAATGTTTAACTTATCCAGGAGATTTCCAATGTTTGTAACTAAGAACCCTGATTAACAGGTTTAGAAAAACAGGAAAAAATATCCTTTGATCCCAGAATTACCTGAAGCTTTTATTTCATTTACAATAAAGCAACTTAAAAATATTATCTACACTTCCATTCAATTTTCTTGATTTTTAATTTCTAATTTAACCAAATTTAGACTCCTATCTTTAAATGCTGGCCATATTTTCCCCTCCCTACAAGGAAATTCAAAGCAGAGTTTTTGATACTATCCAATCCATTACACCCTACTTCTCTTTCTCCATTTATTTTATTTTCCTTAGTAGGTTGTGCCACTAATTACTCAGGTAATCAGGCAAACCTCCCAGATATCATTCTTAGCTCTTTGTTTTCCTTTAACCAACAACCAATTCATTATTGTCCTAGGCAAACCTTCCAAAACTATTTAAGAATCTTAATCACTTTTTTCTTGCCAGCTACATTGCTATCAACCTACTTCAAGCCTCATCTCCTCCGACCTGTATTGCATTATTACAACAGTCTGGTAACTGATCTTCCTGAGAGTATCCTTTGCTTTTGACATGGGGGCCAGGGTTATATTATTACATCTAACTTGGAGTCATTAATTTATAAAGAATATTTAAAGCCATAGGATGAAACAAAGAGCTCCTAAGAAATAATTATAATGTAAGTGAAGAGGGATTAAAAAGTTAACACAGATTAACTCTAAGGCATCCTAACATTTAGAGGACAAGGAGAGGATAAGAGACAGAGAAGAGTTCAGAAATAACCAGTGACATAACAGGAAAACCAGGATAGTTGGACTCTTCTAGACGCTCAGATGGTAAAGAATCTGCCTGCAATGCCAGAGAACCAGGTTTGATCCCTGGGTTGGGGTGGTCCTCTGGAGAAGGGAATGGCTATCCACTCCAGTATTCTTGTCTGGGGAATCCCATGGACAAAGGAAACTAGCAGGCTATTGTCCATGGGGTCGCAAAGAGTCAGACACAACTGAGCAACTAACATATCTCCAAGAAACATTAACAAAAGTTTTCCTAAAATCAGAGTATGTTCATTTCTGTCACGTGGTGCTGCATTTTCCAAGAAGATAACTGATATACCTGGATGTGGGGGAAAAAAAAAAAAAACAAGTATATTGGTAACAAACTTTTGTCAAGTTACCAACAAATTTATTTTTTTGTTGTTGTTTATCATCAATGAAATAGTAAGGACAAGAATATTTGTGGTGAAGAATTACTGACAACAAATAGAAACCATATCTATGAGGATTTTGTTTTTATGAAAGGATCACAGAATTGCAGTGGCAGCTGAAAAGAGAGTAGGGTCTTGGGGGGATTTCTGTTTGTCTTCTAAGAAAGGTGCTATTTTGGTGTATTTGTATGCCAATCACACTTGTCAGGTAGGGAGAAAGAAATCAGTGATATAGGAGAGAGAAATAATTTGTACAAAAGCACAATCCTTTATTAGTTGAGACGTGAAAAAGCTCAGGGCATAAGTGGAGAGATAAGCCTGGGGTATGAGCAGGGATTGGTCATCTTTTATAGCAGCATAAATATTTGTGTAGAGATTATAGTTACTTGAGAAATAGAAGGAAAAAATAGTGTCATCAGGTGAAAGAAGATTTCAATTAGAGTAAGAAAGGGAACACAAGGTGGAGAGAAGAGATAGAGTAGGTACATAGTAGAATTTTTTGAAGATGGTCTATAAATCCTTGTGAATACCATGAAGAATGTCTGGCAGGGCTCCAGGAGGAGGCATTCACGAAGGAGTTGGGAGAATCCTAATAGCTCACTGTCTGTCTGTGTGCCCAACAGATACTTAGCACAAGAAAAGCAGATACGTTGAAATTCTGAGAACAGTAGATAGCCTTCTTCACAGTGTTTCTGCCTCTGAATTAGAAATATAAAAGCAAAAATGAAGGAAAACTGGACACCATAAAGAAGAGATGAATAGAAGTAGACTCCTAAAGAATAAAATTCATGAATGATCCTACAAAAAGAAAGAAAAAATTCTGAAAGGAAGTGATTATGTTCATCATAAACTGGCTCTGTGGCCCAACGGATAGCTCATTGGACTTCTAGCTGGCCTGGTTGTGGTTATTCATGTTCAAGATAATTTGCAAAACATTGAAATACAGATACACATTGATTTTAAACTCTCATATAATTAGATGTTTTACCATTTGATTTGTTTTATATATAAGACAGAGGATAAGATGGCTGAACAGCAACACACATGCAATGGACATGAGCTAAGGCAAACACTGTGAGATGGTGAGCGATAGGGAGGCCTGGCATGTTGCAGTCCATGGTGTCACAAAGAGTTGGACATGACTGGGTGACTGAAAAGCAATAATATATATCAAAAACTACCATAAAATTCTTATGAATAAATTAAAAATTATAAGAGATTTCAGTAGAAAATGAAAAAAGCATGAAAATTGTAAGAGAGGTAACCAGTATAAACCGTGGAGGAATAAAATTTGCTAAAACCAGGGATACACAGAATTTACTCCAGCTCCAGTGAATCTATATCTTTGAATGTAGGTAAGCTATATACTGAAAAAGATGGGAATACCAGACCACCTGAACTGCCTCTTGAGAAACCTATATGCAGGTCAGGAAGCAACACTTAGAACAGGACATGGAACAACAGACTGGTTCCAAATAGGAAAAGGAGTACGTCAAGGCTATATATTGTCACCCTGCTTATTTAACTCCCTGGAGAAGGAAATGGTAACCCACTCCAGTATTCTTGCCTGGAGAATCCCATGGACAGAGAAGCCTGGTAGGCTACCAGCCACGGGGTCACAAAGAGTCAGACATGACTGAGCGACTTCACTTTCACTTTATTTAACTGATATGCAGAGCACATCATGAGAAATGCTGGGCTGGAAGAAGCATAGCTGGAATTAAGATTGCCGGGAGAAATATCAATAACCTCAGATATGCAAATGACACAACTCTTATGGCAGAAAGTGAAGAGGAACTAAAAAACCTCTTGATAAAAGTGAAAGTGGAGAGTGAAAAAGTTGGCTTAAAGCTCAACATTCAGAAAATGAAGATCATGGCATCTGGTCCCATCACTTCATGAGAAATAGATGGGGAAACAGTGGAAACAGTGTCAGACTTTCTTTTTCTGGGCTCCAAAATCACTACAGATGGTGACTGCAGCCATTAAATTAAAAGACGCTTACTCCTTGGAAGGAAAGTTATAACCAACCCAGATAGCATTATTCAAAAAGAGACATTACTTTGCCAACAAAGGTCCGTCTAGTCAAGGCTATGGTTTTTCCAGTGGTCATGTATGGATGTGAGAGTTGGACTGTGAAGAAAGCTGAGCAGTGAAGAATTGATGCTTTTGAACTGTGGTGTTGGAGAAGACTCTTGAAAGTCCCTTGGACTGCAAGGAGATCCAACCAGTCCATTCTAAAGGGATGGTGTGGGGAGGGAGGAGGGAGGAGGGTTCAGGATGGGGAACACATGTATGCCTGTGGCGGATTCATTTTGATATTTGGCAAAACTAATACAATTATGTAAAGTTTAAAAATAAAATAAAATTAAAAAAAAAAAAGAAGAGAAGTGAAAAGCAAAGGAGAAAAGGAAAGATATACCCATTTGAATGCAGAGTTGCAAAGAATAGCAAGGAGAGATAAGAAAGCCTTCCTCAGCGATCAATGCAAAGAAATAAAGGAAAATAATAGAATGGGAAAGGCTAGAGATCTCTTCAAGAAAATGAGAGATACCAAAGGAATATTTCATGCAAAGATGGACTCAATAAAGGACAGATATGGTATAGACCTAACAGAAGCAAAAGATATTAAGAAGAGGTGGCAAGAATACACAGAAGAACTGTACAAAAAAGATTTTCATGACCCAGATAAATCGATGGTATGATCACTCACCTAGAGCCAGACATCCTGGAATGTGAAGTGAAGTGAGCCTTAGCAAGCATCACTATGAACAAAGCTAGTGGAGGTGATGGAATTCCAGTTGAGCTATTTCAAATCCTAAAAGATGATGCTGTGAAAGTGCTGCACTCAATATGCCAGCAAATTTGGAAAACTCAGCAGCGGCCATGGGACTGGAAAAGGTCAGTTTTCATTCCAATCCCATCACTTCATGGCAAATAGATGGAGAAACAATGGAAACAGTGACAGACTTTATTTTCTTGGGCTCCAAAATCAATGTAGATGTTGATTGCAGCCATAAAATTAAAAGACGCTTGCTCCTTGGAAGAAAAGCTATGACCAACCTAGACAGCATAGTAAAAAGCAGAGACATTCCTTTGCCAATAAAGGTCTGTCTAGTCAAAGATATGGTTTATAGTTAGTATGGGTGTGAGAGTTGGACCATAAAGAAGGCTGAACACTGAAAAACTGATGCTTTTGAGCTGTGGTGTTGGAGAAGACTCTTGAGAGTACCTTGGACTGCAAGGAGATCCAACCAGTCATTCCTAAAGGAAATCCATCTTGAATATTCATTGGAAGGACTGATGCTGAAGCTGAAACTCCACTACTTTGGCCACCTGATGTGAAGAACTGACTCATTGGAAAAGACCCTGATTTTGGGAATGATTGAAGGCAGGAGAAAAAGGGGACGACAGAGGACAAGATGGTTGGGTGGCATCACTGACTCGATGGACATGCATTTGAGCAAGCTCCAGGAGTTGGTGATGGACAGGGAAGCTTGGCGTGCTGCAGTCCATGGGGTCGCAAAGAGTCGGACACGACTGAGAACTAAACCGAATGTTCCATTGTATATATGTACTACGTCTTTATCCATTCTTCTGTCAACGGATATCTTAAACACAAAAACAAAGCATTTTAATCTTATAGTACAGTAAAAAAATAAATAAATAAAGGAGATCAGTCCTGGGTGCTCATTGGAAGGACTGATGCTAATGCTGAAACTCCAATACTTTGGCCACCTCATGAGAAGAGTTGACTCATTGGAGGGATTAGGGGCAGGAGGAGAAGGGGACAACAGAGGATGAGATGGCTGGATGACATCACCAACTCAATGGACATGGTTTTGGGTGAACTCTGGGAGTTGGTGATGGACAAGGAGGCCTGGCGTGCTGTGATTTATGGGGTTGCAAAGAGTCGGACATGTCTGAGCTCTGAACTGGAGCTATATACATGTTTGAACATCCCCAGATAATTTTTCCCAATGACTTGCTTGAATAACTACTGGGTTAAGAAATTTAAAAATATTATTAATAAGACTTGGTGTGAAAAATCTTAGAATTGCTGAAGAATGAAGTATTATTTGAGCTTTGTATTTAAACTGAATTATTTCGTCATTGTCAGAAGCATTGTTGTTATTATATTGAGATTAATGATGTAACTTTAGTTATACAGTTAGAGTATCTTAGAGGATAATCTGTCCAACTAGCAAGTGGGGCCATGATTCATCATATTCATTGTTACTTTATCTTTCATTTGTTAAAATAGAGCTGTTGCTATTATTCAATTGAAAAATTTGATGTCCTTTCAAGGGACTCTCAACAGTCTTCTCCACCACCACGATTTGAAAACATCTTTTTTTGGCACTCAGTCTTCTTTTAAGTCCAACTCTTACATCCATACATGACTATTGGAAAAACCATAGCTTTGACTCTATGGAACTTTGTTATCATAGTGATGTCTCTGTTTTTTAATATGCTGTCTAGCTTTGCCATAGATTTCCTTCCAAAGTGCATATGTACTTTTTTTTTTTTTTTTTTAATTTCATGGTTGAAGTCACCATCCACAGTGACTTTGGAGTCCAAGAAAATAAAATCTCCCATGGTTTCCAACTTTTCATCATCTTTTTGCCATGAAATGATGATACTGGATGCTATGATCTTAATTTTTTGAATGTTGAGGTTTAAGCTAATTTTTTCACTCTCCTCTTTCTCTTTCATCAAGAGGCTCTTTAGTGCCTCTTCACTTTCTGTCATTAGAGTGGTATTTTCTACATATCTGAGGCTGTTGATATTTCCCTCTGTAGTATTGCTTCCAACTTGTGATTCATCCAACCCAGCATTTTGCATGATGTACTCTGCATATAAATTAAATAAGCAGGGTAACAATATACAGCCTCAACATACTCCTATCCCAATTTTGAACCGATCTGTTGTTCTATGTCCAGTTCCAACTGTTGGTTCTTGACCTGCATACAGATTTCTCAGGAGGCAGGTCAGGTGGTCTGGTATTCCTATCTCTTTAAGAATTGTCCACAGTTTGTTGTGTTCCACACAATCAAATGTTTTAGGGTAGTCAATGAAGCAGAAGTAGATGTTTAACTGCAATTCTATTGCTTTTTCTTTGATCCAATGGATGTTGGCAATTTAATCTCTGGTCCTCTCCCTTTTCTAAATCCAATATGTATATCTGGAAGTTTCGGGTCACTACTGCTGTTATCTTGAAGGTTTTTGATCACTACTTTGACCACATGTGAAATAAGAGCAATTGTGTGGCAGTTTGAATATTTTTTGGCATGGCTTTTCTTTGGGATTAGAATGAAAATTGACCTTTTCCAGTTCTGTGGCCACTGCTGAGTTTTGCAAATTGCTGGCATATAGACTGCAGCACTTCAACAGCATCATCTTTTAGAATCTGACACAGTTCAGCTGGAATTTCATCACCTCCACTAGCTTTGTTCATAGTAATGATTCCTAAGGCCCAGTTGACTTCACATTCCAGAATGTCTGGCTCTAGGAGAGTGACCACACCATTGTGGTTATCTGAGTCACTAAGACCTTTTCTTGTAGAGTTCTGTGTATTCTTGCCATCTCTTCTTAATCTCTCTGCTTCTGTTATGTTCCTACCAATTCTGTCGTTTATTATGCCCATCTTTGCATGAGTTATTCTCTTGGTATCTCCAATTTCCCTGAAGAGATCTCTAGTCATTCCCATTTAATTGTTTTCCCCTAATTCCTTGCTTTTTTCACTTAAGAAGTCTTTCTTATCTCTCTTTGCTATTCTTTGGAACTCTGGATTCAGCTGGGTATATCTCTCCCTTTTTCCTTTGTGTTTTGCTACAGGACTTCAACATAATTGTAGTAAACAGCCTCCCTCTTGGATCTATTGTGGTTTCTAAAAAAGTGCCTATAACCTTTTCTATGCAATTTACATAAGAACAAATATAAATTTTGTATTTATCTTATTTCAAATTAGCATACATTCATTTCTTTAGTTTATGCTAAGTGAGTTAACCAATTTTCTATTTTTTTTTGAAAGTATAGAAAATATTTCAAAAGTATTTTCTAAAAACTAAAATAATTCCAAAGGTCATTTAATGATGTTTCAAAATATATATTTTTATTAACATGTCCAAATTCACTATTAGTAAAAGTGAGATCATTTTAATGTGCAATAATAACCCATCTAATCCTTTGAACTTCACAAGGTAGGTAATGCTATTATCAAAAATTTAGAGGGAGAGAGTGACTTGCTGAAGATCACAATTATCATCATCAGACCAGCTAGAATATGAATACAGGTAGTTTGATGTCAGTGTCCCTGAGACTAAACATCTCATTCTAAATGTGTTGAAAGATTAAAAACAAAATTACAGTAAATCTATGTCATTGAGTGTATCAAGCATGAAAATTTAAATGTACTCAGAGTGAAAATATAGTATGGATAATAACCACTGGGGAACCTATATGTAAAGCACAAAACTATAAAATTTATAGAAGGTAATGTAGGAGAAACTAATTAATTTGAACTGTGGTGATAACTTTTCAAAGCACCAACAAAAGAATAATACCTGAATGAAGTAATTGATAAGTTGAGCTTCACTAAAATTAAAACATGTAATCTGAGGAAATAATGTCAAGAGAATGAGAAGATAAGGATAGAGAGGGAGAAAATATCTGCAAAAGGCATATATGATATAGGACTATTCTCTAAATATCTGAAGAATCTTTAAAATTCAACAATAAGACACCAAAATAATTTGATTAAAAAGTGGTCAAAGATTTTTGAGACACCTCACCAAAGAAGACACACAGATGACAAATCAGCATATGAAAAGATTTTCCACATCATAGGTCAATGGGGAATGCAAATTAATACAATGATATACTACTGTATACAGTATTCAATGAAGTACTTGGATGCAATCTCAAAAAAGACAGAATGATCTCTGTTCATTTCCAAGGCAAACTATTCAGTAATCCAAGTCTATGCCCTGACCAGTAATGCTGAAGAAGCTGAAATTGAACGGTTGTATGAAGACCTACAAGAACTTCTAGAACTAACACCCAAAAAAGATGTCCTTTTCATGATAGGGTACTTGAATGCAAAAGCAGTAAGTCAAGAGATACCTGGAGTAACAGACAAATTTGGCCTTGGAGTACAAAACAAAGCAGGGCAAAGGCTAACAGAATTTTTCCAAGAGAACACACTGGACATAGCAAACACCCTCTTCTAACAATACAAGAGAAGACTCTACACATGGACATCACCAGATGGTCAGGACCGAAATCAGATTGATTATATTCTTTGTAGCCAAAGTTGGAGAAGCTCTATACAGTCAGCAAAAACAAGACCAGGAGCTGACTGTGGGTCAGATCATGAACACCTCATTGCCAAATTCAGACTTAAATTGAAGAAAGTAGGGAAAAACACTAGATCATTCAGGTATGACCTAAATCAAATACCTTACCATTATACAATGGAAGTAAGAAATAGACTCAAGGGGTTAGATCTGATAGACAGAGTACCTAGAGAACTATGGACAGACGTTGGTGACACTGTACAGGAGGCAGTGATCAAGACCATCCCCAAGAAAAATAAATGAAAAAAAGCAAAAGAGTTTTCTGAGAAGGCCTTAAAAATAGCTGAGAAAAGAAGCCATGTTAAGGAATCTCCACACTGTTCTCCATAGTGGCTGTACTAGTTTGCATTCCCACCAACAGTGTAAGAGGGTTCCCTTTTCTCCACACCCTCTCCAGCATTTATTATTTGGATTATTTTGGATAGCAGCCATTCTGACTGGCGTGAAATGGTACCTCATAGTGGTTTTGATTTGCATTTCTCTGATAATGAGTGATGTTGAGCATTTTTCATGTGTTTGTTAGCCATCTGTATGTCTTCTTTGGAGAAATGTCTATTTAGTTCTTTGGCCCATTTTTTGATTGGGTCGTTTATTTTTCTGGAGTTGAGCTGTAGGAGTTGCTTGTATATTTTTGAGATTAGTTGTTTGTTGGTTGTTTCATTTGCTATTATTTTCTCCCATTCTGAAGGCTGTCTTTTCACCTTGCTAATAGTTTCCTTTGATGTGCAGAAGCTTTTAAGGTTAATTAGGTCCCATTTGTTTATTTTTGCTTTTATTTCTAATATTCTGGGAGGTGGGTCATAGAGGATCCTGCTGTGATGTATCTCGGAGAGTGTTTTGCCTATGTTCTCCCCTAGGAGTTTTATAGTTTCTGGTCTTACGTTTAGATCTTTAATCCATTTTGAGTTTATTTTTGTGTATGGTGTTAGAAAGTGGTCTAGTTTCATTCTTTTGCAAGTGGTTGACCAGATTTCCCACCACCACTTGTTAAAGAGATTGTCTTTAATCCATTGTATATTCTTGCCTCCTTTGTCAAAGACAAGGTGTCCATATGTGCGTGGATTTATCTCTGGGCTTTCTATTTTATTCCATTGATCAATATTTCTGTCTTTGTGCCAGTACCATACTGTCTTGATAACTGTGGCTTTGTAGTAGAGCCTGAAGTCAGGTAGGTTGATTCCTCCAGTTCCATTCTTCTTTCTCAAGATCGCTTTGGCTATAACTGGAAATAGAACTGCCTTATGATCCAGCAATCCCACTGCTGGGCATACACACTGAGGAAACCAGAAGGGAAAGAGACACGTGTACCCCAATGTTCATCACAGCACTGTTTATAATAGCCAGGACATGGAAGCAACCTAGATGTCCTTCAGCAGATGAATGGATAAGAAAGCTGTGGTACATATACACAATGGAGTATTACTCAGCCATTAAAAGGAATACATTTGAATCAGTTCTAATGAGGTGGATGAAACTGGAGCCTATTATACAGAGTGAAGTAAGCCAGAAGGAAAAACATAAATACAGTATACTAACGCATATATATGGAATTTAGAAAGATGGTAACAATAACCCGGTGTACGAGACAGCAAAAGAGACACTGATGTATAGAACAGTCTTATGGACTCTGTGGGAGAGGGAGAGGGTGGGAAGATTTGGGAGAATGGCATTGAAACATGTAAAATATCATGTAAGAAACGAGTTGCCAGTCCAGGTTCGATGCATGATACTGGATGCTTGGGGCTAGTGCACTGGGACGACCCAGAGGGATGGTATGGGGAGGGAGGAGGGAGGAGGGTTCAGGATGGGGAACACATGTATACCTGTGGCGGATTCATTTTGAAATCTGGCAAAACTAATACAATTATGTAAAGTTTAAAAATAAAATAAAATTAGGAAAAAAAAAAAAAAGAAGAAGCCATGTTAAAGGCAAAGGCAAAAAGGAGAGCTATATCCATTTGAATGCAGAGTTCCAAGGAATAGCAAGGAGAGATAAGAAAGACTTACTCAGTGATCAATGCAAAGAAACAGAGGAAAACAATAGAATGTGAAAGACTAGAGATCACTTCAAGAAAATTAGAGATACCAAGGGAACATTTCATGTGAAGATGGGCGCAATAAAGGAAAGAAATAATATGGATCTAACAGAAGCAAAAGATATTTAGAAAAGGTGGCAAGAGTACATAGAAGAACTATACAAAAAAGATTTTTGTGGCCCAGATAAACACAATGGTGTGATCACTCATCCAGAACCAGACATCCTGGAATGTGAAGTCTAGTGGGCCTTAGGAAACATAACTATGAACAAAACTACTGGAGGTGATGGAATTCTAGTTGAGCTATTTTAAATCTTAAAGGATGATGCTGTGAAAGTGCCGCACTCAATATGCCAACAAATTTGGAAAACTCAACAGTGGCCACAGGACTGGAAAAAGTCAGTTTTCATTTCAATCCCTAAGAAAGGCAATACCAAAGAATGCTCAAACTACAGCAAAATTGCACTCATTTCACACACTAGCAAAGTAATGCTCAAAATTCTCAAAGCCAGGCTTCAATAGTACGTGAATCGTGAACTTCCAGGTATACAAGCTGGATTTAGAAAAGGCAGAGGAACTAGAGATCAAATTGCCAAGATCCACTGGATCATCAAAAAAGCAAAACAATTCCAGAAAAACATTTACTTCAGCTTTATTGACTACGTCAAAGCCTTTGACTGTGTGGATCACAACAAACTGTGGAAAATTCTCAAAGAGATGGGAGTACCAGACCACCTCACCTGTCTCCTGATAAATCTGTATGCAGCTCAAGAAGCTACAGTTAGAACTGCACATGGAACTATAGACTGGTTCCAAACTGGGAAAGGATTATATCATGGCTGCATATGGTCACTCTGCTTATTTAATTTATATGCAGAGTACATCATGCAAAATGCCGGGATGGATAAAGCACAAGCTGGAACTAAGACTGCTGGGAGAAATATCAATAACTTCAGATATTCAAATGATACCACCCTTATGGTAAAAAAACAAAGAAAAACTAAGGAGCCTCAGGATGAATGTGAATGAAGAGAGTGAAAAAGTTGGCTTAAAATTCAAGATTCATTTTAATGGCTGAGTAATACTCCATTGTATATATGTACCACAGCTTTCTTATCCATTCATCTGCTGATGGGCATCTAGGTTGCTTCCATGTCCTGGCTATTATAAACAGTGCTGCGATGAACATTGGGGTACACGTGTCTCTTTCCCTTCTGGTTTCCTCAGTGTGTATGCCCAGCAGTGGGATTGCTGGATTGCTGGAACCTATTATACAGAGTGAAGTAAGCCAGAAAGAAAAACACCAATACAGTATACTAACACATATATATGGAATTTAGAAAGATGGTAACAATAACCCTGTGTACGAGACAGCAAAAGAGACACTGATGTATAGATCAGTCTTATGGACTCTGTGGGAGAGGGAGAGGGTGGGGAGATTTGGGAGAATGGCATTGAAACATGTATAATATCATGTATGAAACGAGTCATCAGTCCAGGTTCGATGCACGATACTGGATGCTTGGGGCTGGTGCACTGGGACGACCCAGAGGGAGGGTATGGGGAGGAAGAAGAGAGGAGGGTTCAGGATGGGGAACACAGGTATACCTGTGGCGGATTCATTTCAATATTCGGCAAAACTAATACAATATTGTAAAGTTTAAAAATAAAATAAAAATTAAAAAAAAATTCAAGATTCAGAAAACTATGATCATGGCATCTGGTCCAATCACTTCATGGCAAATAAATAGGGAGACAATGGAAACACTGAGACTTTATTTTTTTGGAGCCCCAAAATCATTGCAGATGGTGACTGTAGCCATCAAATTAAGAGACACTTGCTCCTTGGAAGAAAAGCTATGATCAACCTGCTGCTAAGTCACTTCAGTCGTGTCTGACTCTGTGTGACCCCACAGACGGCAGCCTACCAGGCTCCTCTGTCCCTGGGATTCTCCAGTCAAGAACGCTGGAGTGGGTTGCCATTTCCTTCTCTAATGATCAACCTAGATCATGTATTAAAAAGCAAAGACATTACTTTGCCTACAAAGGTCCATCTAGTAAAATCTACGGTTTTTCCAGTGGTCATGTATGGATGTGAGAGTTGAAGTATAAAGAAAGCTGAGCACCGAAGAATTGATACTTTTGAATTGTGTGTTGGATAAGACTCGAGATCCCTTGGGCTGCAAGGAGATCAAACTAGTCTATCCTAAAGGAAATGAGTCCTGAATGTTCATAGGAAGGACTGTTACTGAAGCTCTAATACTTTGGCCACCTGATGCAAAGAACTGACTCACTGGAAAACTCTGATGCTGGAAAAGATTGAAGGCAGGAGGAGAAGAGGCCAACAGAGGATAAGATAGTTGGATGGCATCACTGACTCCATGGATTTGAGTTTGAATAAGCTCTGGGAGTTGGTGGTGGACACGGAGGCCTGGCATGTTGCAGTGCATGAGGTTGCAAAGAGTCAGACACAACTGAATGACTGAACTGAACGGAATCTATTCAGATCAGATTAGATCAGTTCAGTCGCTCAGTCCTGTCTGACCCTTTGCCACCCCATGAATCGCAGCACGCCAGGCCTCCCTGTCCGTCATCAACTCCCGGAGTTCACTGAGACTCACGTCCTTTGAGTCAGTGATGCCATCCAGCCATCTCATCCTCTGTCGTCCCCTTCTCCTCCTGCCCCCAATCCCTCCCAGCATCAGAGTCTTTTCCAATGAGTCAACTCTTCGCATGAGGTGGCCAAAGTACTGGAGTTTCAGCTTTAGCATCATTCCTTCCAAAGAAATCCCAGGGCTGATCTCCTTCAGAATGGACTGGTTGGATCTCCTTGCAGTCCAAGGGACTCTCAAGAGTCTTCTCCAACACCACAGTTCAAAAGCATCAATTCTTCGACTCTCAGCCTTCTTCACAGTTCAACTCTCACAGCCATACATAATCACAGGAAACACCATAGGCTTGACTAGACTAATCTTTGTTGGCGAAGTAATGTCTCTGCTTTTGAATATGCCATCTAGATTGGTCATAACTTTCCTTCCAAGGAGTAAGCGTCTTTTAATTTCATGGCTGCAGTCACCATCTGTAGTGATTTTGGAGCCCAGAAAAAGAAAGTCTGACACTGTTTCCACTTTTTCCCCATCTATTTCCCATGAAGTGATGGGACCGGATGCCATGGTCTTTGTTTTCTGAATGTTGACCTTTAAGCCAACTTTCTTACTCTCCACTTTCAATTTCATTAAGAAGCTTTTTAGTTCCTCTTCACTTTCTGCCATAAGCCTGGTGTCATCTGCATATCTGAGGTTACTGATATTTTTCCCGGCAATCTTGATTCCAGCTTGTGTTTCTTCCAGTCCAGCATTTCTCATGATGTACTCTGCATATAAGTTAAATAAACAGGGTGACAATATACAACCTTGACGTACTCCTTTTCCTATTTGGAACCAGTTTGTTGTTCCATGTCCAGTTCTAACTGTTGCTTCCTGACCTGCATACAGATTTCTCAAGAAGCGGATCAGGTGGTCTGGTACTCCCATCTCTTTCAGAATTTTCCACAGTTGATTGTGATCCACACAGTCAAAGGCTTTGGCATAGTCAATAAAGCAGAAATAGATGTTTTTCTGGAACTCTCTTGCTTTTTCCATGATCCAGCGGATGTTGGCAATTTGATCTCTTGTTCCTCTGCCTTTTCTAAAACCAGCTTGGACATCAGGAAGTTCTCAGTTCATATACTGCTGAAGCCTGGCTTGGAGAATTTTGAGCATTACTGTACTAGCATGTGAGATGAGTGCAATTGTGTGATAGTTTGAGCATTCTTTGGCATTACCTTTCTTTGGGATTGGAATGAATACTGACCTTTTCCAGTCCTGTGGCCACTGCTGAGTTTTCCAAATTTGCTGGCATATTGAGTGCAGCATTTTCACAGCATCAGCTTTCAGGATTCTGAATAGCTCAACTAGAATTCTATCACCTCCACTAGCTTTGTTCGTAGTGCTGCTTTCTAAGACCCACTTGACTTCACATTCCAGGATGTCTGGCTGTAGGTCAGTGATCACACCATCGTGATTATCTGGGTCGTGAACATCTTTTTTGTACAGTTCTTCTGTGTATTCTTGCCACCTCTTCTTAATATCTTCTGCTTCTGTTAGGTCCATACCATTTCTGTCCTTTATCAAGCCCATCTTTGCATGAAATGTTCCTCTGGTATCTCTGATTTTCTTGAAGAGATCTCTAGTCTTTCCCATTCTGTTGTTTTCCTCTATTTCTTTGCATCGATCACTGAAGAAGGCTTTCTTATCTCTTCTTGCTATTCTTTGGAACTCTGCATTCAGATGTTTATATCTTTCCTTTGCTCCTTTGCTTTTCGCTTCTCTTCTTTTCACAGCTATTTGTAAGGCCCCCCCGACAGCCATTTTGCTTTTTTGCATTTCTTTTCCATGGGGATGGTCTTGATCCCTGTCTCTTGTACAATGGAACGAACCTCATTCCATAGTTCATCAGGCAGTCTATCTATCAGATCTAGGCCCTTAAATCTATTTCTCACTTCCACTGTATAATCATAAGGGATTTGATTTAGGTCATTCCTGAATGGTCTAGTGGTTTTCCCTACTTTCTTCAATTTAAGTCTGAATTTGGCAATAAAGAGTTCATGGTCTGAGCCACAGTCAGCTCCTGGTCTTGTTTTTGCTAAGACCCAAATCCAGAACATTGACAATACCAAATACTAGCAAAAATGTGGAGCAAAAGGAAATCTCTTTCATTCTTAGGGGAAATATAAATGCATATGGTTAATTTAGAGAGTTTTGAAGTCTCGTATAAAACTAAACTTGTTCTTGCCAGACAATCCAGCAATCTAGTATTTACCTCAAAGAGGTAGTATTTAGATGATATAGTATTTACCTCAAAGAGTTAAAAATTTATGCCCCCAAAGGACCCTTACATGGATTTATGGATGATTTATTCATAATTGCCTAAACCTGAAAGCAACTACAATTTCATTCAATAGGTGAGAGATACATCTAGACAATGAAATATTATTCAGGACATAAAATAAGTGAACTTTGAAATTATGATAATACATGTTTTAAGACAAACAACAAGGAATAAGCTTAAATGCCTATAATTTAGTAAAAGAAGTCAATGTGAAAACAGTATATGATGTATAATTTCAGCTATATAATATTTGGGGACAGGAAAACTATGGAGACGGTAAAAAGGTAAATGGTTGTCAGGTATTCAGGCAGGGAATCAGCTCAGTTCAGTCATGTCTGACTCTGTGACTCCAGGCACTATAGCACACCAGGCTTCCCTGTCCATCACCAACTCCCAGAACTTACTCAAACCCATGTCCATTGACATGAGTAAAAGCACTTTTATTTGTCTCTCTACAGTTAGCATAACCGAAAGATAATCAAATTTTCATAGCTTATTATGAGTCATAATTTGTTTCAAAATCAAACATACATATTATTTTTAGAATCGAATGCTATTGGAATATATGACCAGATTTAAGAAAACAAATTAAAATGTTTTTAATAGAATGCTATTATTGTATTTTTCTGATAATTCTGATACAGATTTTTAATACCAAAGTTATTGCAGAGTAGAAATAAGTAAACAAAAACCCATTACCATAATCTTGTATAAAAAAGTGAAAGACAGAGCTCATTTCATTTTTGTACATAATGAAATTTTATTAACAATATTGTTTTTCTGTGAGGGGGCAGAATTAATAATTATAATCTAAATTAGATTAATACAAAAGCTTAATAGTAAATTTTAAAATATAATATAAAAACTATGAGAGTCAAATGATTACAAATACAGAGACTTACATACCTTTTACAAAATATAAGCACATGTATGAGCCGTTATATGTATAAACGCAAACATTTATACATACTCTATATCAGTCAGTTCAGTTCAGTCACTCAGTCATGTCCCACTCTTTGTGACCCTATGGCCTGCAGCACGCCAGGGCTCCCTGTCCATCACCAACTCCTGGAGTTTACTCAAACTCATGTCCATTGAGTCGGTGATGCCATCCAACCATCTCATCCTCTGTCATCCCCTTCTTTTCCTGCCTTCAATCTTTCCCAGCATCAGGATCATTTCAAATGAGTCAGCTCTTCACATCAGGTGACCAAAGTTTTGGAGTGTCAGCTTCAACATCAGTCCTTCCAATGAACATTTAGGACTGATTTCCTTTAGGAAGGACTGGTTGGATCTCTTGGCAATCCAAGGGACTCTTGAGAGTCTTCTCCAACACCACAGTTCAAAAGCATCAATTCTTCGGCCCTCAGCTTTCTTTATAGTCCAACTCTCACATCCATGCATGACTACTAGAAAAATCATAGCCTTGAGTAGATGGACCTTTTTTGGCAAAGTAATGTCTCTGCTTTTTAATATTCTGTCTAGGTTGGTCATAACTTTTCTTCCAAGGAGTGAGTGTCCTTTTATTTCAAGGCAACAGTCACCATCTGCAGTGATTTTGGAGCCCAAAAAAAGTCTGACACTGTTTCCACTGTTTTGCCATCTATTTGCCATGGAGTATAGGGACCAGATACCATGATCTTTGTTTCCTGAATGTTGAGCTTTAAGCCAAAATTTTCACTCTCCTCCTTCCCTTTCATCAACAGGCTCTTTAGTTCTTCTTCACTTTCTGCCATAAGGATGGTGTCATCTGCATATCTGAGGTTACTGATATTTGTCCCAGCAATTTTGATTCTAGCTTGTGCTTCATCCAGCCCAGCATTTCTCATGATGTTCTCAGCATATAAGTTAAATAAGCAGGGTGACAATATACAGCCTTGATGTACTCCTTTTCGAATTTGGAACCAGTCTGTTGTTCCATGTCCAGTTCTAACTGTTGCTTCCTGACCTGCATATAGATTTCTCAAGAGGCAGATCAGATGGTCTGGTACTCCCATCTCTTTCAGAATTTTCCACAGTTTATTGTGATCCACACAGTCAAAGGCTTTGGCATAGTCAATAAAGCAGAAATAGATGTTTTTCTGAAACTCTTTTGCTTTTTTGATGATCCAGCAGATGTTGGCAATTTGATGTCTGGTTCCTCTGCCTTTTCTAAAACCAGCTTGAACATCTGGAAGTTCACAGTTCACATATTGTTGAAGCCTGGCTTGGAGAATTTTAAGCATTAGTTTGCTAGCGAGTGAGATGAATGCAATTGTGCA
Organism: Bos indicus x Bos taurus; assembly: GCF_003369695.1. NCBI lineage: Eukaryota > Metazoa > Chordata > Mammalia > Artiodactyla > Bovidae > Bos > Bos indicus x Bos taurus. The sequence goes on along the minus strand of NC_040076.1, from coordinate 13,433,909 downwards.
GTAATTTGAGCATTCTTTGACATTGCCTTTCGTTGGGACTGGAATGAAAACTGACCTTTTCCATTCCTGTGGCCACAGCTGAGTTTTCCAAATTTGCTGACATATTGAGTGCAGCACTTTCACAGCATCGTCTTTCAGGATATGAAATAGCTCAACTGGAATTCCATCACCTCCACTAGCTTTGTTCGTAGTGATGTTTTCTAAGGCCCACTTGACTTCACATTCCAGGATGTTTGACTCTAGGTGAGTGATCACACCATCGTGATTATCTGGGTCATGAAGATCTTTTTGTACAATTCTTCTGTGTATTCTTGCCATCTCTTCTTAATATCTTCTGCTTCTGTTAGGTCCATATCGTTTCTATCCTTTATTGAGCCCATCTTCACATGAAATGTTCCCTTGGTATCTCTAATTTTCTTGAAGAGATCTCTAGTCTTTCCCATTGTATTGTTTTCCTCTGTTTCTTTTCATTGATCACTGAGGAAGGCTTTCTTATCTCTCCTTGCTATTCTTTGGAACTCTGCATTCAAATGGGTATATCTTTCCTTTTCTCCTTTTCTTTTGGCTTCTCTTCACTTCACAGCTATTTGTAAGGCCTCCTCAGACAGCCGTTTTGCTTTTTTGCATTTCTTTTTCTTGAGGACTTCCCTGGTGGATCAGACATTAAAGCATCTGTCTACAATGCAGGAGACCCAGGTTCGATCCCTGCGTTGGGAAGATCCCCTGTAGATGGAAAAGGCAATCCACTCCAGTACTATTTGCCTGGAAAATCCCATGGATGGAGGAGCCTGGTAGGTTACAGTCCATGGGGTCGCAGAGTCAGACACAACTGAGTGACTTCACTTTCACTTTCTTGTGGATGGTCTTGCTCCCTGTCTTCTGTACAATGTCATGAACTTCTGTCCATAGTTCATCAGTCACTCTATCAGATCTAGTCCCTTAAATCTATTTCTCACTTCCACTGTATAATCGTTAGGGATTTGATTTACGTCGTACCTGAGTGGTCTAGTGGTTTTCCATACTTTCTTCAACGTAAGTCTGAATTAGCTAATAAGGAGTTCATGATCTGAGCCATGATCTGAGTATATATATATATATATATACTCTATATATCTCCCTCTATATACCTGAATTTATAAACACAATCTTTATCAGTATCAGTAATAAAATTATAACTATATATTTTAAAATATGTGTATTTATATAAATCATGTGAATATCCATAAACCTATATGGAGCACATATTTTAATATATACACTAATATATAGTGTATAAATAATACATATATAATATTTATTTTCCTAGATTTACCAACACTTTTATGTGTTCATTTTTGTAGCATTAAATTTCAAGTAAATGTTATTGCCTTCATTATATATGCCAGACTTTTCTAAATTTTCTACAATAATTGTGTACTACATTTATTATTCAAAATATTCTTTGTCATTTCCTAAACACCACTTTCAAAGATCAATATAGGTGAAGATGAAATCTTTGACCACATCATGGTGGTTCTGTATGAATTTTGATATGTATGACATGATTAAAATTCATTTGGCAGGTATTTTTTATTTTAAAAAAGAAGAGAGAGACAGACACATGGGGACAAGAGACAGAGAGTTGGAAGCAAAATGTAATTCATAGATCTCAGTGCTGGGAGAACTCTTAATTTATCCTGCTATGTGCCTAATTCTCACATTATAAAACTTAAAACTATTTTAATTAATTTCAAACTTTTGTAAAATCAATAGGAATTCTTTATCCTGTTTATATAAGTGTAAATATAAGTTGAAAAAAAATTTTAGGGAAGAGATTTGCTCCATTCCCTTTTCCTTGAGCATTTACCTCAGAAAACCAGTAATTGTAATTATTTCCCTATCTTCATAAAAAAAGTGTGATAATTTACAGGGATCTAAAATGAAATATCATTTTCCTTTTCCTTATTAGCTAGACAATAGTGATTTGTGATAACTTTTTCTCTAAATTTGCTTTTCTTAGTCCTTATTAATAATCAGTGTGTGCAGTTAGCCAAGGCAGCAAATATGATGTCCTCCTAAACCACAGTGACATCACTTGAGACATGACTTTCAGTTGTCATTATTTGTCAATTCTCATTATGTCTGAGACAATATTATGGTGTTTAAAATTAATATTCACAGACAAAGGGGTCATAGTAGCAGAGTTATTTAGAACAGAAAAATAAAAGATTATAGTCACAGAAGTCAGGATATTAATTAAATGTGAAAGCTAAAAGCATTTTGCTATGATCAAAAAGAGTTTGAAAATTGCATAATTAGAACTGCATGGATTAAAAACATACTCCTCATTTATATAATTCATGCACACATAACAATTCATAAAATATGTGCAAATGATCAATATTATTTTCCATGTGTGAATGAAACATATGAGTAAAACATTATTAATAGCTAGAGCAGTAATATTACCAAATCAATCCCATTCTTTTCTCTGTAATAAATAATTGAATATTAAAGGAAAGACTTGTCCAATCGTAGTTCTTGCCCTCTAAATCACTATGTTTATCTTTAAACATATTGATCAAACAAGTTATTTAGAATCAAGGAGAATGTTTTAATGGGCATTTCTTTTCACAACCTTTTAAAAATGTTTTATATATTGTTGAAATAGCTAAATATGGCTGTATAATAATGCCTTAATGAATATTTATTCACTAAATACATTTGTTACCTGAGCTGTACCTGCTATTGATGTCTACAGTTTGTTGGTCATTAATATTCATAAACAAATCAAAGTTAAAATTTATTTAAAAAACTGAACATATTAAGCATGCATTTGTTAATTTGAATTTGTGAACTTTTACCATGTGGTTAGTGACATAATCTTGAAGTGAATCAATTCTGACAAAACAATAAATGGATTAAATAGGTGGTAAACATAATAAATAGCAATAATTAAATCAACTAAATTTCTGAAGGAGATCATAAATAGTGACACTCAATAAAAGGAGGAAATGTTTAGTTACACATTCTTCCTTTCAGAAACAAATTACTGAATGAAATAGTTTGTAATTGATATAGTCATTGTCTTAATTATGACCCAATTTTTGCTGATTAAAATGGACCCAAAATATGAGTGACTTAAACATGATATTTGTGTTATCTCATTTAGCAATCTAGATATAGAGATTTCAAGACTTGTATGAAAGTTCCACTTCGCAAGGCTATGCAGGGACCTGCATTCCTGCTGTGGTTTT